>NW_027458569.1:0-71471 GCF_050624435.1 Tenrec ecaudatus | reverse complement strand
CTCCCGGGGGCTCCCCAGGCCTAGGGCTCCCCCCTCCCAGGGGGAACCCTAAGCCGGGGGCTCCCCTCCCGGGGGCTCCCCAGGCCTAGGGCTCCCCCCTCCCAGGGGGAACCCTAAGCCGGGGGCTCCCCTCCCGGGGGCTCCCCAGGCCTAGGGCTCCCCCCTCCCAGGGGGAACCCTAAGCCTGGGGCTCCCCTCCCGGGGGCTCCCCAGGCCTGGGGCTCCCCCCTCCCAGGGGGAACCCTAAGCCTGGGGCTCCCCTCCCGGGGGCTCCCCAGGCCTGGGGCTCCCCCCTTCCAGGGGGAACCCTAAGCCTGGGGCTCCCCTCCCGGGGGCTCCCCAGGCCTGGGGCTCCCCCCTCCCAGGGGGAACCCTAAGCCTGGGGCTCCCCTCCCGGGGGCTCCCCAGGCCTGGGGCTCCCCCCTCCCAGGGGGAACCCTAAGCCTCCGGGGGCTCCATCCCGGGGGCTCCCCAGGCCTAGGGCTCCCCCCTCCCAGGGGGAACCCTAAGCCGGGGGCTCCATCCCGGGGGCTCCCCAGGCCTAGGGCTCCCCCTTCCCAGGGGGAACCCTAAGCCGGGGGCTCCCCTCCCGGGGGCTCCCCAGGCCTAGGGCTCCCCCCTCCCAGGGGGAACCCTAAGCCGGGGGCTCCCCTCCCGGGGGCTCCCTAGGCCTAGGGCTCCCCCCTCCCAGGGGGAACCCTAAGCCGGGGGCTCCCCTCCCGGGGGCTCCCCAGGCCTAGGGCTCCCCCCTCCCAGGGGGAACCCTAAGCCGGGGGCTCCCCTCCCGGGGGCTCCCCAGGCCTAGGGCTCCCCCCTCCCAGGGGGAACCCTAAGCCGGGGGCTCCCCTCCCGGGGGCTCCCCAGGCCTAGGGCTCCCCCCTCCCAGGGGGAACCCTAAGCCGGGGGCTCCCCTCCCGGGGGCTCCCCAGGCCTAGGGCTCCCCCCTCCCAGGGGGAACCCTAAGCCGGGGGCTCCCCTCCCGGGGGCTCCCCAGGCCTAGGGCTCCCCCCTCCCAGGGGGAACCCTAAGCCGGGGGCTCCCCTCCCGGGGGCTCCCCAGGCCTAGGGCTCCCCCCTCCCAGGGGGAACCCTAAGCCGGGGGCTCCCCTCCCGGGGGCTCCCCAGGCCTAGGGCTCCCCCCTCCCAGGGGGAACCCTAAGCCGGGGGCTCCGCTCCCGGGGGCTCCCCAGGCCTAGGGCTCCCCCCTCCAGGGGGAACCCTAAGCCGGGGGCTCCCCTCCCGGGGGCTCCCCAGGCCTGGGGCTCCCTCCTCCCAGGGGGAACCCTAAGCCGGGGGCTCCCCAGGGCTGGGGCTCCCCAGGCCTGGGGCTCCCCCCTCCCAGGGGGAACCCTAAGCCGGGGGCTCCCCAGGGCTGGGGCTCCCCAGGCCTGGGGCTCCCCCCTCCCAGGGGGAACCCTAAGCCGGGGGCTCCCCAGGGCTGGGGCTCCCCAGGCCTGGGGCTCCCCCCTCCCAGGGGGAACCCTAAGCCGGGGGCTCCCCAGGGCTGGGGCTCCCCAGGCCTGGGGCTCCCCCCTCCCAGGGGGAACCCTAAGCCGGGTGCTCCCCAGGGCTGGGGCTCCCCAGGCCTGGGGCTCCCCCCTCCCAGGGGGAACCCTAAGCCGGGGGCTCCCCAGGGCTGGGGCTCCCCAGGCCTGGGGCTCCCCCCTCCCAGGGGGAACCCTAAGCCGGGGGCTCCCCAGGGCTGGGGCTCCCCAGGCCTGGGGCTCCCCCCTCCCAGGGGGAACCCTAAGCCGGGGGCTCCCCAGGGCTGGGGCTCCCCAGGCCTGGGGCTCCCCCCTCCCAGGGGGAACCCTAATCGGGGGCTCCCCAGGGCTGGGGCTCCCCAGGCCTGGGGCTCCCCCCTCCCAGGGGGAAACCTAAGCCGGGGGCTCCCCAGGGCTGGGGCTCCCCAGGCCTGGGGCTCCCCCCTCCCAGGGGGAACCCTAAGCCGGGGGCTCCCCAGGGCTGGGGCTCCCCAGGCCTGGGGTTCCCCCCTCCCAGGGGGAACCCTAAGCCGGGGGCTCCCCAGGGCTGGGGCTCCCCAGGCCTGGGGCTCCCCCCTCCCAGGGGGAACCCTAAGCCGGGGGCTCCCCAGGGCTGGGGCTCCCCAGGCCTGGGGCTCCCCCCTCCCAGGGGGAACCCTAAGCCGGGGGCTCCCCAGGCCTGGGGCTCCCCCCTCCCAGGGGGAACCCTAAGCCGGGGGCTCCCCAGGGCTGGGGCTCCCCAGGCCTGGGGCTCCCCCCTCCCAGGGGGAACCCTAAGCCGGGGGCTCCCCAGGGCTGGGGCTCCCCAGGCCTGGGGCTCCCCCCTCCCAGGGGGAACCCTAAGCCGGGGGCTCCCCAGGGCTGGGGCTCCCCAGGCCTGGGGCTCCCCCCTCCCAGGGGGAACCCTAAGCCGGGGGCTCCCCAGGGCTGGGGCTCCCCAGGACTGGGGCTCCCCCCTCCCAGGGGGAACCCTAAGCCGGGGGCTCCCCAGGGCTGGGGCTCCCCAGGCCTGGGGCTCCCCCCTCCCAGGGTGAACCCTAAGCCGGGGGCTCCCCAGGGCTGGGGCTCCCCAGGCCTGGGGCTCCCCCCTCCCAGGGGGAACCCTAAGCCGGGGGCTCCCCAGGGCTGGGGCTCCCCAGGCCTGGGGCTCCCCCCTCCCAGGGGGAACCCTAAGCCGGGGGCTCCCCAGGGCTGGGGCTCCCCAGGGCTGGGGCTCCCCCCTCCCAGGGGGAACCCTAAGCCGGGGGCTCCCCAGGGCTGGGGCTCCCCAGGCCTAGGGCTCCCCCCTCCCAGGGGGAACCCTAAGCCGGGGGCTCCCCAGGCCTGGGGCTCCCCCCTCCCAGGGGGAACCCTAAGCCGGGGGCTCCCCAGGGCTGGGGCTCCCCAGGCCTAGGGCTCCCCCCTCCCAGGGGGAACCCTAAGCCGGGGGCTCCCCAGGGCTGGGGCTCCCCCCTCCCAGGGGGAACCCTAAGCCGGGGGCTCCCCAGGGCTGGGGCTCCCCAGGCCTAGGGCTCCCCCCTCCCAGGGGGAACCCTAAGCCGGGGGCTCCCCAGGGCTGGGGCTCCCCCCTCCCAGGGGGAACCCTAAGCCGGGGGCTCCCCAGGGCTGGGGCTCCCCAGGCCTAGGGCTCCCCCCTCCCAGGGGGAACCCTAAGCCGGGGGCTCCCCAGGGCTGGGGCTCCCCCCTCCCAGGGGGAACCCTAAGCCGGGGGCTCCCCAGGGCTGGGGCTCCCCAGGCCTAGGGCTCCCCCCTCCCAGGGGGAACCCTAAGCCGGGGGCTCCCCAGGGCTGGGGCTCCCCCCTCCCAGGGGGAACCCTAAGCCGGGGGCTCCCCAGGGCTGGGGCTCCCCAGGCCTAGGGCTCCCCCCTCCCAGGGGGAACCCTAAGCCGGGGGATCCCCAGGGCTGGGGCTCCCCCCTCCCAGGGGGAACCCTAAGCCGGGGGCTCCCCAGGGCTGGGGCTCGCCAGGCCTAGGGCTCCCCCCTCCCAGGGGGAACCCTAAGCCGGGGGCTCCCCAGGGCTGGGGCTCCCCCCTCCCAGGGGGAACCCTAAGCCGGGGGCTCCCCAGGGCGGGGGCTCCCCAGGCCTAGGGCTCCCCCCTCCCAGGGGGAACCCTAAGCCGGGGGCTCCCCAGGGCGGGGGCTCCCCCTCCCAGGGGGGAACCCTAAGCCGGGGGCTCCCCAGGGCGGGGGCTCCCCAGGCCTAGGGCTCCCCCCTCCCAGGGGGGAACCCTAAGCCGGGGGCTCCCCAGGGCGGGGGCTCCCCAGGCCTAGGGCTCCCCCCTCCCAGGGGGGAACCCTAAGCCGGGGGCTCCCCAGGGCGGGGGCTCCCCAGGCCTAGGGCTCCCCCCTCCCAGGGGGGAACCCTAAGCCGGGGGCTCCCCAGGCCGGGGGCTCCCCAGGCATAGGGCTCCCCCCTCCCAGGGGGGAACCCTAAGCCGGGGGCTCCCCAGGCCGGGGGCTCCCCAGGCCCAGGGCTCCCCCCTCCCAGGGGGGAACCCTAAGCCGGGGGCTCCCCAGGCCGGGGGCTCCCCAGGCCCAGGGCTCCCCCCTCCCAGGGGGGAACCCTAAGCCGGGGGCTCCCCAGGCCGGGGGCTCCCCAGGCCCAGAGCTCCCCCCTCCCAGGGGAAACCCTAAGCCGGGGGCTCCCGAGGGCTGGGGCTCCCCAGGCCTGGGGCTCCCCCCTCCCAGGGGGAACCCTAAGCCGGGGGCTCCCCAGGGCTGGGGCTCCCCAGGCCTGGGGCTCCCCCCTCCCAGGGGGAACCCTAAGCCGGGGGCTCCCCAGGGCTGGGGCTCCCCAGGCCTAGGGCTCCCCCCTCCCAGGGGGAAACCTAAGCCGGGGGCTCCCCAGGCCTGGGGCTCCCCCCTCCCAGGGGGAACCCTAAGCCGGGGGCTCCCCAGGGCTGGGGCTCCCCAGGCCTAGGGCTCCCCCCTCCCAGGGGGAACCCTAAGCCGGGGGCTCCCCAGGGCTGGGGCTCCCCCCTCCCAGGGGGAACCCTAAGCCGGGGGCTCCCCAGGGCTGGGGCTCCCCAGGCCTAGGGTTCCCCCCTCCCAGGGGGAACCCTAAGCCGGGGGCTCCCCAGGGCTGGGGCTCCCCCCTCCTAGGGGGAACCCTAAGCCGGGGGCTCCCCAGGGCTGGGGCTCCCCAGGCCTAGGGCTCCCCCCTCCTAGGGGGAACCCTAAGCCGGGGGCTCCCCAGGGCTGGGGCTCCCCCCTCCCAGGGGGAACCCTAAGCCGGGGGCTCCCCAGGGCTGGGGCTCCCCAGGCCTAGGGCTCCCCCCTCCCAGGGGGAACCCTAAGCCGGGGGCTCCCCAGGGCTGGGGCTCCCTCCTCCCAGAGGGAACCCTAAGCCGGGGGCTCCCCAGGGCTGGGGCTCCCCAGGCCTAGGGCTCCCCCCTCCCAGGGGGAACCCTAAGCCGGGGGCTCCCCAGGGCTGGGGCTCCCCCCTCCCAGGGGGAACCCTAAGCCGGGGGCTCCCCAGGGCTGGGGCTCCCCCCTCCCAGGGGGAACCCTAAGCCGGGGGCTCCCCAGGGCTGGGTCTCCCCAGGCCTAGGGCTCCCCCCTCCCAGGGGGAACCCTAAGCCGGGGGCTCCCCAGGGCTGGGGCTCCCCCCTCCCAGGGGGAACCCTAAGCCGGGGGCTCCCCAGGGCTGGGGCTCGCCAGGCCTAGGGCTCCCCCCTCCCAGGGGGAACCCTAAGCCGGGGGCTCCCCAGGGCTGGGGCTCCCCCCTCCCAGGGGGAACCCTAAGCAGGGGGCTCCCCAGGGCGGGGGCTCCCCAGGCCTAGGGCTCCCCCCTCCCAGGGGGAACCCTAAGCCGGGGGCTCCCCAGGGCGGGGGCTCCCCCCTCCCAGGGGGGAACCCTAAGCCGGGGGCTCCCCAGGGCGGGGGCTCCCCAGGCCTAGGGCTCCCCCCTCCCAGGGGGGAACCCTAAGCCGGGGGCTCCCCAGGCCGGGGGCTCCCCAGGCCTAGGGCTCCCCCCTCCCAGGGGGGAACCCTAAGCCGGGGGCTCCCCAGGCCGGGGGCTCCCCAGGCCTAGGGCTCCCCCCTCCCAGGGGGGAACCCTAAGCCGGGGGCTCCCCAGGCCGGGGGCTCCCCAGGCCTAGGGCTCCCCCCTCCCAGGGGGGAACCCTAAGCCGGGGGCTCCCCAGGCCGGGGGCTCCCCAGGCCCAGGGCTCCCCCCTCCCAGGGGGGAACCCTAAGCCGGGGGCTCCCCTTGCCGGGGGCTCCCCAGGCCCAGGGCTCCCCCCTCCCAGGGGGGAACCCTAAGCCGGGGGCTCCCCAGGGCGGGGGCTCCCCAGGCCCAGGGCTCCCCCCTCCCAGGGGGGAACCCTAAGCCGGGGGCTCCCCAGGGCGGGGGCTCCCCAGGCCCGGGGCTCCCCCCTACCAGGGGGAACCCTAAGCCTGGGGCTCCCCTCCCGGGGGCTCCCCGGGCCCGGGGCTCCCCCCTCCCAGGGGGAACCCTAAGCCTGGGGCTCCCCTCCCGGGGGCTCCCCGGGCCCGGGGCTCCCCCCTCCCAGGGGGAACCCTAAGCCTGGGGCTCCCCTCCCGGGGGCTCCCCGGGCCCGGGGCTCCCCCCTCCCAGGGGGAACCCTAAGCCTGGGGCTCCCCTCCCGGGGGCTCCCCGGGCCCGGGGCTCCCCCCTCCCAGGGGGAACCCTAAGCCTGGGGCTCCCCTCCCGGGGGCTCCCCGGGCCCGGGGCTCCCCCCTCCCAGGGGGAACCCTAAGCCTGGGGCTCCCCTCCCGGGGGCTCCCCGGGCCCGGGGCTCCCCCCTCCCAGGGGGAACCCTAAGCCTGGGGCTCCCCTCCCGGGGGCTCCCCGGGCCCGGGGCTCCCCCCTCCCAGGGGGAACCCTAAGCCTGGGGCTCCCCTCTCGGGGGCTCCCCGGGCCCGGGGCTCCCCCCTCCCAGGGGGAACCCTAAGCCTGGGGCTCCCCTCCCGGGGGCTCCCCGGGCCCGGGGCTCCCCCCTCCCAGGGGGAACCCTAAGCCTGGGGCTCCCCTCCCGGGGGCTCCCCGGGCCCGGGGCTCCCCCCTCCCAGGGGGAACCCTAAGCCTGGGGCTCCCCTCCCGGGGGCTCCCCGGGCCTGGGGCTCCCCCCTCCCAGGGGGAACCCTAAGCCTGGGGCTCCCCTCCCGGGGGCTCCCCAGGCCTGGGGCTCCCCCCTCCCAGGGGGAACCCTAAGCCTGGGGCTCCCCTCCCGGGGGCTCCCCAGGCCTGGGGCTCCCCCCTCCCAGGGGGAACCCTAAGCCTGGGGCTCCCCTCCCGGGGGCTCCCCAGGCCTGGGGCTCCCCCCTCCCAGGGGGAACCCTAAGCCTGGGGCTCCCCTCCCGGGGGCTCCCCAGGCCTGGGGCTCCCCCCTCCCAGGGGGAACCCTAAGCCTGGGGCTCCCCTCCCGGGGGCTCCCCAGGCCTGGGGCTCCCCCCTCCCAGGGGGAACCCTAAGCCTGGGGCTCCCCTCCCGGGGGCTCCCCAGGCCTGGGGCTCCCCCCTCCCAGGGGGAACCCTAAGCCTGGGGCTCCCCTCCCGGGGGCTCCCCAGGCCTGGGGCTCCCCCCTCCCAGGGGGAACCCTAAGCCTGGGGCTCCCCTCCCGGGGGCTCCCCAGGCCTGGGGCTCCCCCCTCCCAGGGGGAACCCTAAGCCTGGGGCTCCCCTCCCGGGGGCTCCCCAGGCCTGGGGCTCCCCCCTCCCAGGGGGAACCCTAAGCCTGGGGCTCCCCTCCCGGGGGCTCCCCAGGCCTGGGGCTCCCCCCTCCCAGGGGGAACCCTAAGCCTGGGGCTCCCCTCCCGGGGGCTCCCCAGGCCTGGGGCTCCCCCCTCCCAGGGGGAACCCTAAGCCTGGGGCTCCCCTCCCGGGGGCTCCCCAGGCCTGGGGCTCCCCCCTCCCAGGGGGAACCCTAAGCCTGGGGCTCCCCTCCCGGGGGCTCCCCAGGCCTGGGGCTCCCCCCTCCCAGGGGGAACCCTAAGCCTGGGGCTCCCCTCCCGGGGGCTCCCCAGGCCTGGGGCTCCCCCCTCCCAGGGGGAACCCTAAGCCGGGGGCTCCCCTCCCGGGGGCTCCCCAGGCCTGGGGCTCCCCCCTCCCAGGGGGAACCCTAAGCCGGGGGCTCCCCAGGGCTGGGGCTCCCCAGGCCTGGGGCTCCCCCCTCCCAGGGGGAACCCTAAGCCGGGGGCTCCCCAGGGCTGGGGCTCCCCAGGCCTGGGGCTCCCCCCTCCCAGGGGGAACCCTAAGCCGGGGGCTCCCCAGGGCTGGGGCTCCCCAGGCCTGGGGCTCCCCCCTCCCAGGGGGAACCCTAAGCCGGGGGCTCCCCAGGGCTGGGGCTCCCCAGGCCTGGGGCTCCCCCCTCCCAGGGGGAACCCTAAGCCGGGGGCTCCCCAGGGCTGGGGCTCCCCAGGCCTGGGGCTCCCCCCTCCCAGGGGGAACCCTAAGCCGGGGGCTCCCCAGGGCTGGGGCTCCCCAGGCCTGGGGCTCCCCCCTCCCAGGGGGAACCCTAAGCCGGGGGCTCCCCAGGGCTGGGGCTCCCCAGGCCTGGGGCTCCCCCCTCCCAGGGGGAACCCTAAGCCGGGGGCTCCCCAGGGCTGGGGCTCCCCAGGCCTGGGGCTCCCCCCTCCCAGGGGGAACCCTAAGCCGGGGGCTCCCCAGGGCTGGGGCTCCCCAGGCCTGGGGCTCCCCCCTCCCAGGGGGAACCCTAAGCCGGGGGCTCCCCAGGGCTGGGGCTCCCCAGGCCTGGGGCTCCCCCCTCCCAGGGGGAACCCTAAGCCGGGGGCTCCCCAGGGCTGGGGCTCCCCAGGCCTGGGGCTCCCCCCTCCCAGGGGGAACCCTAAGCCGGGGGCTCCCCAGGGCTGGGGCTCCCCAGGCCTGGGGCTCCCCCCTCCCAGGGGGAACCCTAAGCCGGGGGCTCCCCAGGGCTGGGGCTCCCCAGGCCTGGGGCTCCCCCCTCCCAGGGGGAACCCTAAGCCGGGGGCTCCCCAGGGCTGGGGCTCCCCAGGCCTGGGGCTCCCCCCTCCCAGGGGGAACCCTAAGCCGGGGGCTCCCCAGGCCTGGGGCTCCCCCCTCCCAGGGGGAACCCTAAGCCGGGGGCTCCCCAGGGCTGGGGCTCCCCAGGCCTGGGGCTCCCCCCTCCCAGGGGGAACCCTAAGCCGGGGGCTCCCCAGGGCTGGGGCTCCCCAGGCCTGGGGCTCCCCCCTCCCAGGGGGAACCCTAAGCCGGGGGCTCCCCAGGGCTGGGGCTCCCCAGGCCTGGGGCTCCCCCCTCCCAGGGGGAACCCTAAGCCGGGGGCTCCCCAGGGCTGGGGCTCCCCAGGCCTGGGGCTCCCCCCTCCCAGGGGGAACCCTAAGCCGGGGGCTCCCCAGGGCTGGGGCTCCCCAGGCCTGGGGCTCCCCCCTCCCAGGGGGAACCCTAAGCCGGGGGCTCCCCAGGGCTGGGGCTCCCCAGGCCTGGGGCTCCCCCCTCCCAGGGGGAACCCTAAGCCGGGGGCTCCCCAGGGCTGGGGCTCCCCAGGCCTGGGGCTCCCCCCTCCCAGGGGGAACCCTAAGCCGGGGGCTCCCCAGGGCTGGGGCTCCCCAGGCCTGGGGCTCCCCCCTCCCAGGGGGAACCCTAAGCCGGGGGCTCCCCAGGGCTGGGGCTCCCCAGGCCTGGGGCTCCCCCCTCCCAGGGGGAACCCTAAGCCGGGGGCTCCCCAGGGCTGGGGCTCCCCAGGCCTGGGGCTCCCCCCTCCCAGGGGGAACCCTAAGCCGGGGGCTCCCCAGGGCTGGGGCTCCCCAGGCCTGGGGCTCCCCCCTCCCAGGGGGAACCCTAAGCCGGGGGCTTCCCAGGGCTGGGGCTCCCCAGGCCTGGGGCTCCCCCCTCCCAGGGGGAACCCTAAGCCGGGGGCTCCCCAGGGCTGGGGCTCCCCCCTCCCAGGGGGAACCCTAAGCCTGGGGCTCCCCTCCCGGGGGCTCCCCAGGGCTGGGGCTCCCCCCTCCCAGGGGGAACCCTAAGCATGGGGCTCCCCTCCCGGGGGCTCCCCGGGCCTGGGGCTCCCCCCTCCCAGGGGGAACCCTAAGCCTGGGGCTCCCCTCCCGGGGGCTCCCCGGGCCTGGGGCTCCCCCCTCCCAGGGGGAACCCTAAGCCTGGGGCTCCCCTCCCGGGGGCTCCCCGGGCCTGGGGCTCCCCCCTCCCAGGGGGAACCCTAAGCCTGGGGCTCCCCTCCCGGGGGCTCCCCGGGCCTGGGGCTCCCCCCTCCCAGGGGGAACCCTAAGCCTGGGGCTCCCCTCCCGGGGGCTCCCCGGGCCTGGGGCTCCCCCCTCCCAGGGGGAACCCTAAGCCTGGGGCTCCCCTCCCGGGGGCTCCCCGGGCCTGGGGCTCCCCCCTCCCAGGGGGAACCCTAAGCCTGGGGCTCCCCTCCCGGGGGCTCCCCGGGCCTGGGGCTCCCCCCTCCCAGGGGGAACCCTAAGCCTGGGGCTCCCCTCCCGGGGGCTCCCCGGGCCTGGGGCTCCCCCCTCCCAGGGGGAACCCTAAGCCTGGGGCTCCCCTCCCGGGGGCTCCCCGGGCCTGGGGCTCCCCCCTCCCAGGGGGAACCCTAAGCCTGGGGCTCCCCTCCCGGGGGCTCCCCGGGCCTGGGGCTCCCCCCTCCCAGGGGGAACCCTAAGCCTGGGGCTCCCCTCCCGGGGGCTCCCCGGGCCTGGGGCTCCCCCCTCCCAGGGGGAACCCTAAGCCTGGGGCTCCCCTCCCGGGGGCTCCCCGGGCCTGGGGCTCCCCCCTCCCAGGGGGAACCCTAAGCCTGGGGCTCCCCTCCCGGGGGCTCCCCGGGCCTGGGGCTCCCCCCTCCCAGGGGGAACCCTAAGCCTGGGGCTCCCCTCCCGGGGGCTCCCCGGGCCTGGGGCTCCCCCCTCCCAGGGGGAACCCTAAGCCTGGGGCTCCCCTCCCGGGGGCTCCCCGGGCCTGGGGCTCCCCCCTCCCAGGGGGAACCCTAAGCCTGGGGCTCCCCTCCCGGGGGCTCCCCGGGCCTGGGGCTCCCCCCTCCCAGGGGGAACCCTAAGCCTGGGGCTCCCCTCCCGGGGGCTCCCCGGGCCTGGGGCTCCCCCCTCCCAGGGGGAACCCTAAGCCTGGGGCTCCCCTCCCGGGGGCTCCCCGGGCCTGGGGCTCCCCCCTCCCAGGGGGAACCCTAAGCCTGGGGCTCCCCTCCCGGGGGCTCCCCGGGCCTGGGGCTCCCCCCTCCCAGGGGGAACCCTAAGCCTGGGGCTCCCCTCCCGGGGGCTCCCCGGGCCTGGGGCTCCCCCCTCCCAGGGGGAACCCTAAGCCTGGGGCTCCCCTCCCGGGGGCTCCCCGGGCCTGGGGCTCCCCCCTCCCAGGGGGAACCCTAAGCCTGGGGCTCCCCTCCCGGGGGCTCCCCGGGCCTGGGGCTCCCCCCTCCCAGGGGGAACCCTAAGCCTGGGGCTCCCCTCCCGGGGGCTCCCCGGGCCTGGGGCTCCCCCCTCCCAGGGGGAACCCTAAGCCTGGGGCTCCCCTCCCGGGGGCTCCCCGGGCCTGGGGCTCCCCCCTCCCAGGGGGAACCCTAAGCCTGGGGCTCCCCTCCCGGGGGCTCCCCGGGCCTGGGGCTCCCCCCTCCCAGGGGGAACCCTAAGCCTGGGGCTCCCCTCCCGGGGGCTCCCCGGGCCTGGGGCTCCCCCCTCCCAGGGGGAACCCTAAGCCTGGGGCTCCCCTCCCGGGGGCTCCCCGGGCCTGGGGCTCCCCCCTCCCAGGGGGAACCCTAAGCCTGGGGCTCCCCTCCCGGGGGCTCCCCGGGCCTGGGGCTCCCCCCTCCCAGGGGGAACCCTAAGCCTGGGGCTCCCCTCCCGGGGGCTCCCCGGGCCTGGGGCTCCCCCCTCCCAGGGGGAACCCTAAGCCTGGGGCTCCCCTCCCGGGGGCTCCCCGGGCCTGGGGCTCCCCCCTCCCAGGGGGAACCCTAAGCCTGGGGCTCCCCTCCCGGGGGCTCCCCGGGCCTGGGGCTCCCCCCTCCCAGGGGGAACCCTAAGCCTGGGGCTCCCCTCCCGGGGGCTCCCCGGGCCTGGGGCTCCCCCCTCCCAGGGGGAACCCTAAGCCTGGGGCTCCCCTCCCGGGGGCTCCCCGGGCCTGGGGCTCCCCCCTCCCAGGGGGAACCCTAAGCCTGGGGCTCCCCTCCCGGGGGCTCCCCGGGCCTGGGGCTCCCCCCTCCCAGGGGGAACCCTAAGCCTGGGGCTCCCCTCCCGGGGGCTCCCCGGGCCTGGGGCTCCCCCCTCCCAGGGGGAACCCTAAGCCTGGGGCTCCCCTCCCGGGGGCTCCCCGGGCCTGGGGCTCCCCCCTCCCAGGGGGAACCCTAAGCCTGGGGCTCCCCTCCCGGGGGCTCCCCGGGCCTGGGGCTCCCCCCTCCCAGGGGGAACCCTAAGCCTGGGGCTCCCCTCCCGGGGGCTCCCCGGGCCTGGGGCTCCCCCCTCCCAGGGGGAACCCTAAGCCTGGGGCTCCCCTCCCGGGGGCTCCCCGGGCCTGGGGCTCCCCCCTCCCAGGGGGAACCCTAAGCCGGGGGCTCCCCTCCCGGGGGCTCCCCGGGCCTGGGGCTCCCCCCTCCCAGGGGGAACCCTAAGCCGGGGGCTCCCCTCCCGGGGGCTCCCCGGGCCTGGGGCTCCCCCCTCCCAGGGGGAACCCTAAGCCGGGGGCTCCCCTCCCGGGGGCTCCCCAGGCCTGGGGCTCCCCCCTCCCAGGGGGAACCCTAAGCCGGGGGCTCCCCTCCCGGGGGCTCCCCAGGCCTGGGGCTCCCCCCTCCCAGGGGGAACCCTAAGCCGGGGGCTCCCCTCCCGGGGGCTCCCCAGGCCTGGGGCTCCCCCCTCCCAGGGGGAACCCTAAGCCGGGGGCTCCCCTCCCGGGGGCTCCCCAGGCCTGGGGCTCCCCCCTCCCAGGGGGAACCCTAAGCCGGGGGCTCCCCTCCCGGGGGCTCCCCAGGCCTGGGGCTCCCCCCTCCCAGGGGGAACCCTAAGCCGGGGGCTCCCCTCCCGGGGGCTCCCCAGGCCTGGGGCTCCCCCCTCCCAGGGGGAACCCTAAGCCGGGGGCTCCCCTCCCGGGGGCTCCCCAGGCCTGGGGCTCCCCCCTCCCAGGGGGAACCCTAAGCCGGGGGCTCCCCTCCCGGGGGCTCCCCAGGCCTGGGGCTCCCCCCTCCCAGGGGGAACCCTAAGCCGGGGGCTCCCCTCCCGGGGGCTCCCCAGGCCTGGGGCTCCCCCCTCCCAGGGGGAACCCTAAGCCGGGGGCTCCCCTCCCGGGGGCTCCCCAGGCCTGGGGCTCCCCCCTCCCAGGGGGAACCCTAAGCCGGGGGCTCCCCTCCCGGGGGCTCCCCAGGCCTGGGGCTCCCCCCTCCCAGGGGGAACCCTAAGCCGGGGGCTCCCCTCCCGGGGGCTCCCCAGGCCTGGGGCTCCCCCCTCCCAGGGGGAACCCTAAGCCGGGGGCTCCCCTCCCGGGGGCTCCCCAGGCCTGGGGCTCCCCCCTCCCAGGGGGAACCCTAAGCCGGGGGCTCCCCTCCCGGGGGCTCCCCAGGCCTGGGGCTCCCCCCTCCCAGGGGGAACCCTAAGCCGGGGGCTCCCCTCCCGGGGGCTCCCCAGGCCTGGGGCTCCCCCCTCCCAGGGGGAACCCTAAGCCGGGGGCTCCCCTCCCGGGGGCTCCCCAGGCCTGGGGCTCCCCCTCCCAGGGGGAACCCTAAGCCGGGGGCTCCCCTCCCGGGGGCTCCCCAGGCCTGGGGCTCCCCCCTCCCAGGGGGAACCCTAAGCCGGGGGCTCCCCTCCCGGGGGCTCCCCAGGCCTGGGGCTCCCCCCTCCCAGGGGAACCCTAAGCCGGGGGCTCCCCTCCCGGGGGCTCCCCAGGCCTGGGGCTCCCCCCTCCCAGGGGGAACCCTAAGCCGGGGGCTCCCCTCCCGGGGGCTCCCCAGGCCTGGGGCTCCCCCCTCCCAGGGGGAACCCTAAGCCGGGGGCTCCCCTCCCGGGGGCTCCCCAGGCCTGGGGCTCCCCCCTCCCAGGGGGAACCCTAAGCCGGGGGCTCCCCTCCCGGGGGCTCCCCAGGCCTGGGGCTCCCCCCTCCCAGGGGGAACCCTAAGCCGGGGGCTCCCCTCCCGGGGGCTCCCCAGGCCTGGGGCTCCCCCCTCCCAGGGGGAACCCTAAGCCGGGGGCTCCCCTCCCGGGGGCTCCCCAGGCCTGGGGCTCCCCCCTCCCAGGGGGAACCCTAAGCCGGGGGCTCCCCTCCCGGGGGCTCCCCAGGCCTGGGGCTCCCCCCTCCCAGGGGGAACCCTAAGCCGGGGGCTCCCCTCCCGGGGGCTCCCCAGGCCTGGGGCTCCCCCCTCCCAGGGGGAACCCTAAGCCGGGGGCTCCCCTCCCGGGGGCTCCCCAGGCCTGGGGCTCCCCCCTCCCAGGGGGAACCCTAAGCCGGGGGCTCCCCTCCCGGGGGCTCCCCAGGCCTGGGGCTCCCCCCTCCCAGGGGGAACCCTAAGCCGGGGGCTCCCCTCCCGGGGGCTCCCCAGGCCTGGGGCTCCCCCCTCCCAGGGGGAACCCTAAGCCGGGGGCTCCCCTCCCGGGGGCTCCCCAGGCCTGGGGCTCCCCCCTCCCAGGGGGAACCCTAAGCCGGGGGCTCCCCTCCCGGGGGCTCCCCAGGCCTGGGGCTCCCCCCTCCCAGGGGGAACCCTAAGCCGGGGGCTCCCCTCCCGGGGGCTCCCCAGGCCTGGGGCTCCCCCCTCCCAGGGGGAACCCTAAGCCGGGGGCTCCCCTCCCGGGGGCTCCCCAGGCCTGGGGCTCCCCCCTCCCAGGGGGAACCCTAAGCCGGGGGCTCCCCTCCCGGGGGCTCCCCAGGCCTGGGGCTCCCCCCTCCCAGGGGGAACCCTAAGCCTGGGGCTCCCCTCCCGGGGGCTCCCCAGGCCTGGGGCTCCCCCCTCCCAGGGGGAACCCTAAGCCTGGGGCTCCCCTCCCGGGGGCTCCCCAGGCCTGGGGCTCCCCCCTCCCAGGGGGAACCCTAAGCCTGGGGCTCCCCTCCCGGGGGCTCCCCAGGCCTGGGGCTCCCCCCTCCCAGGGGGAACCCTAAGCCTGGGGCTCCCCAGGGCTGGGGCTCCCCAGGCCTAGGGCTCCCCCCTCCCAGGGGGAACCCTAAGCCTGGGGCTCCCCAGGCCTAGGGCTCCCCCCTCCCAGGGGGAACCCTAAGCCTGGGGCTCCCCAGGGCTGGGGCTCCCCCCTCCCAGGGGGAACCCTAAGCCTGGGGCTCCCCAGGGCTGGGGCTCCCCCCTCCCAGGGGGAACCCTAAGCCTGGGGCTCCCCAGGGCTGGGGCTCCCCCCTCCCAGGGGGAACCCTAAGCCTGGGGCTCCCCAGGGCTGGGGCTCCCCAGGCCTAGGGCTCCCCCCTCCCAGGGGGAACCCTAAGCCTGGGGCTCCCCAGGGCTGGGGCTCCCCAGGCCTAGGGCTCCCCCCTCCCAGGGGGAACCCTAAGCCTGGGGCTCCCCTCCCGGGGGCTCCCCAGGCCTAGGGCTCCCCCCTCCCAGGGGGAACCCTAAGCCTGGGGCTCCCCTCCCGAGGGCTCCCCAGGCCTAGGGCTCCCCCCTCCCAGGGGGAACCCTAAGCCTGGGGCTCCCCTCCCGGGGGCTCCCCAGGCCTAGGGCTCCCCCCTCCCAGGGGGAACCCTAAGCCTGGGGCTCCCCTCCCGGGGGCTCCCCAGGCCTAGGGCTCCCCCCTCCCAGGGGGAACCCTAGGCCTGGGGCTCCCCTCCCGGGGGCTCCCCAGGCCTAGGGCTCCCCCCTCCCAGGGGGAACCCTAAGCCTGGGGCTCCCCTCCCGGGGGCTCCCCAGGCCTAGGGCTCCCCCCTCCCAGGGGGAACCCTAAGCCTGGGGCTCCCCTCCCGGGGGCTCCCCAGGCCTAGGGCTCCCCCCTCCCAGGGGGAACCCTAAGCCTGGGGCTCCCCTCCCGGGGGCTCCCCAGGCCTAGGGCTCCCCAGGGCTGGGGCTCCCCTGGCCTAGGGCTCCCCCCTCCCAGGGGGAACCCTAAGCCTGGGGCTCCCCAGGGCTGCGGCTCCCCCGGTCTAGGGCTCCCCCCTCCCAGGGGGAACCCTAAGCCTGGGGCTCCCCCCTCCCGGGGGCTCCCCCAGGCCGGGGGCTCCCCAGGGCTGGGGGCTCCCCCGGCCTGGGGCTCCCCACTGCAAGGGGGAACCCCCAGGCCGGGGGCTCCCCAGGGCTGGGGGCTCCCCCGGCCTGGGGGATCCCCCCTCCCAGGGGGAACCCCAGGCCGGGGGCTCCCCAGGGCTGGGGGCTCCCCCGGCCTGGGGGCTCCCCCCTCCCAGGGGGAACCCCCAGGCCGGGGGCTCCCCAGGGCTGGGGGCTCCCCCGGCCTGGGGGCTCCCCCCTCCCAGGGGGAACCCCCAGGCCGGGGGCTCCCCAGGGCTGGGGGCTCCCCCGGCCTGGGGGCTCCCCCCTCCCAGGGGGAACCCCCAGGCCGGGGGCTCCCCAGGGCTGGGGGCTCCCCCGGCCTGGGGGCTCCCCCCTCCCAGGGGGAACCCCCAGGCCGGGGGCTCCCCAGGGCTGGGGCTCCCCAGGCCTGGGGCTCCCCCCTCCCAGGGGGAACCCTAAGCCTGGGGCTCCCCAGGGCTGGGGCTCCCCAGGACTGGGGCTCCCCCCTCCCAGGGGGAACCCTAAGCCTGGGGCTCCCCAGGGCTGGGGCTCCCCAGGCCTGGGGCTCCCCCCTCCCAGGGGGAACCCTAAGCCTGGGGCTCCCCAGGGCTGGGGCTCCCCAGGCCTGGGGCTCCCCCCTCCCAGGGGGAACCCTAAGCCTGGGGCTCCCCAGGGCTGGGGCTCCCCAGGCCTGGGGCTCCCCCCTCCCAGGGGGAACCCTAAGCCTGGGGCTCCCCAGGGCTGGGGCTCCCCAGGCCTGGGGCTCCCCCCTCCCAGGGGGAACCCTAAGCCTGGGGCTCCCCAGGGCTGGGGCTCCCCAGGCCTGGGGCTCCCCCCTCCCAGGGGGAACCCTAAGCCTGGGGCTCCCCAGGGCTGGGGCTCCCCAGGCCTGGGGCTCCCCCCCCCAGGGGGAACCCTAAGCCTGGGGCTCCCCAGGGCTGGGGCTCCCCAGGCCTGGGGCTCCCCCCTCCCAGGGGGAACCCTAAGCCTGGGGCTCCCCAGGGCTGGGGCTCCCCAGGCCTGGGGCTCCCCCCTCCCAGGGGGAACCCTAAGCCTGGGGCTCCCCAGGGCTGGGGCTCCCCAGGCCTGGGGCTCCCCCCTCCCAGGGGGAACCCTAAGCCTGGGGCTCCCCAGGGCTGGGGCTCCCCAGGCCTGGGGCTCCCCCCTCCCAGGGGGAACCCTAAGCCTGGGGCTCCCCAGGGCTGGGGCTCCCCAGGCCTGGGGCTCCCCCCTCCCAGGGGGATCCCTAAGCCTGGGGCTCCCCAGGGCTGGGGCTCCCCAGGCCTGGGGCTCCCCCCTCCCAGGGGGAACCCTAAGCCTGGGGCTCCCCAGGCCTGGGGCTCCCCAGGCCTGGGGCTCCCCCCTCCCAGGGGGAACCCTAAGCCTGGGGCTCCCCAGGGCTGGGGCTCCCCAGGCCTGGGGCTCCCCCCTCCCAGGGGGAACCCTAATCCTGGGCCTCCCCAGGGCTGGGGCTCCCCAGGCCTGGGGCTCCCCCCTCCCAGGGGGAACCCTAATCCTGGGCCTCCCCAGGGCTGGCGCTCCCCAGGCCTGGGGCTCCCCCCTCCCAGGGGGAACCCTAAGCCTGGGGCTCCCCAGGGCTGGGGCTCCCCAGGCCTGGGGCTCCCCCCTCCCAGGGGGAACCCTAAGCCTGGGGCTCCCCAGGGCTGAGGCTCCCCAGGCCTGGGGCTCCCCCCTCCCAGGGGGAACCTTAAGCCTGGGGCTCCCCTCCCGGGGGCTCCCCAGGCCTGGGGCTCCCCCCTCCCAGGGGGAACCCTAAGCCTGGGGCTCCCCAGGGCTGGGGCTCCCCAGGCCTGGGGCTCCCCCCTCCCAGGGGGAACCCTAAGCCTGGGGCTCCCCAGGGCTGGGGCTCCCCAGGCCTGGGGCTCCCCCCTCCCAGGGGGAACCCTAAGCCTGGGGCTCCCCAGGGCTGGGGCTCCCCAGGCCTGGGGCTCCCCCCTCCCAGGGGGAACCCTAAGCCTGGGGCTCCCCAGGGCTGGGGCTCCCCAGGCCTGGGGCTCCCCCCTCCCAGGGGGAACCCTAAGCCTGGGGCTCCCCAGGGCTGGGGCTCCCCAGGCCTGGGGCTCCCCCCTCCCAGGGGGAACCCTAAGCCTGGGGCTCCCCAGGGCTGGGGCTCCCCAGGCCTGTGGCTCCCCCCTCCCAGGGGGAACCCTAAGCCTGGGGCTCCCCAGGGCTGGGGAACCCTAAGCCTGGGGCTCCCCAGGGCTGGGGCTCCCCAGGCCTGGGGCTCCCCCCTCCCAGGGGGAACCCTAAGCCTGGGGCTCCCCAGGGCTGGGGCTCCCCAGGCCTGGGGCTCCCCCCTCCCAGGGGGAACCCTAAGCCTGGGGCTCCCCACGGCTGGGGCTCCCCAGGCCTGGGGCTCCCCCCTCCCAGGGGGAACCCTAAGCCTGGGGCTCCCCAGGGCTGGGGCTCCCCAGGCCTGGGGCTCCCCCCTCCCAGGGGGAAGCCTATGCCTGGGGCTCCCCAGGGCTGGGGCTCCCCAGGCCTGGGGCTCCCCCCTCCCAGGGGGAACCCTAAGCCTGGGGCTCCCCAGGGCTGGGGCTCCCCAGGCCTGGGGCTCCCCCCTCCCAGGGGGAACCCTAAGCCTGGGGCTCCCCAGGGCTGGGGCTCCCCAGGCCTGGGGCTCCCCCCTCCCAGGGGGAACCCTAAGCCTGGGGCTCCCCAGGGCTGGGGCTCCCCAGGCCTGGGGCTCCCCCCTCCCAGGGGGAACCCTAAGCCTGGGGCTCCCCAGGGCTGGGGCTCCCCAGGCCTGGGGCTCCCCCCTCCCAGGGGGAACCCTAAGCCTGGGGCTCCCCAGGGCTGGGGCTCCCCAGGCCTGGGGCTCCCCCCTCCCAGGGGGAACCCTAAGCCTGGGGCTCAGGCCTGGGGCTCCCCCCTCCCAGGGGGAACCCTAAGCCTGGGGCTCCCCTCCCGGGGGCTCCCCAGGCCTGGGGCTCCCCCCTCCCAGGGGGAACCCTAAGCCTGGGGCTCCCCTCCCGGGGGCTCCCCAGGCCTGGGGCTCCCCCCTCCCAGGGGGAACCCTAAGCCTGGGGCTCCCCTCCCGGGGGCTCCCCAGGCCTGGGGCTCCCCCCTCCCAGGGGGAACCCTAAGCCTGGGGCTCCCCTCCCGGGGGCTCCCCAGGCCTGGGGCTCCCCCCTCCCAGGGGGAACCCTAAGCCTGGGGCTCCCCTCCCGGGGGCTCCCCAGGCCTGGGGCTCCCCCCTCCCAGGGGGAACCCTAAGCCTGGGGCTCCCCTCCCGGGGGCTCCCCAGGCCTGGGGCTCCCCCCTCCCAGGGGGAACCCTAAGCCTGGGGCTCCCCTCCCGGGGGCTCCCCAGGCCTGGGGCTCCCCCCTCCCAGGGGGAACCCTAAGCCTGGGGCTCCCCTCCCGGGGGCTCCCCAGGCCTGGGGCTCCCCCCTCCCAGGGGGAACCCTAAGCCTGGGGCTCCCCAGGGCTGGGGCTCCCCAGGCCTGGGGCTCCCCCCTCCCAGGGGGAACCCTAAGCCTGGGGCTCCCCTCCCGGGGGCTCCCCAGGCCTGGGGCTCCCCCCTCCCAGGGGGAACCCTAAGCCTGGGGCTCCCCAGGGCTGGGGCTCCCCAGGCCTGGGGCTCCCCCCTCCCAGGGGGAACCCTAAGCCTGGGGCTCCCCAGGGCTGGGGCTCCCCAGGCCTGGGGCTCCCCGCTCCCAGGGGGAACCCTAAGCCTGGGGCTCCCCAGGGCTGGGGCTCCCCAGGCCTGGGGCTCCCCCCTCCCAGGGGGAACCCTAAGCCTGGGGCTCCCCAGGGCTGGGGCTCCCCAGGCCTGGGGCTCCCCCCTCCCAGGGGGAACCCTAAGCCTGGGGCTCCCCAGGGCTGGGGCTCCCCAGGCCTGGGGCTCCCCCCTCCCAGGGGGAACCCTAAGCCTGGGGCTCCCCAGGGCTGGGGCTCCCCAGGCCTGGGGCTCCCCCCTCCCAAGGGGAACCCTAAGCCTGGGGCTCCCCAGGGCTGGGGCTCCCCAGGCCTGGGGCTCCCCCCACCCAGGGGGAACCCTAAGCCTGGGGCTCCCCAGGGCTGGGGCTCCCCAGGCCTGGGGCTCCCCCCTCCCAGGGGGAACCCTAAGCCTGGGGCTCCCCAGGGCTGGGGCTCCCCAGGCCTGGGGCTCCCCCCTCCCAGGGGGAACCCTAAGCCTGGGGCTCCCCAGGGCTGGGGCTCCCCAGGCCTGGGGCTCCCCCCTCCCAGGGGGAACCCTAAGCCTGGGGCTCCCCAGGGCTGGGGCTCCCCAGGCCTGGGGCTCCCCCCTCCCAGGGGGAACCCTAAGCCTGGGGCTCCCCAGGCCTGGGGCTCCCCCCTCCCAGGGGGAACCCTAAGCCTGGGGCTCCCCAGGGCTGGGGCTCCCCAGGCCTGGGGCTCCCCCCTCCCAGGGGGAACCCTAAGCCTGGGGCTCCCCAGGGCTGGGGCTCCCCAGGCCTGGGGCTCCCCCCTCCCAGGGGGAACCCTAAGCCTGGGGCTCCCCAGGGCTGGGGCTCCCCAGGCCTGGGGCTCCCCCCTCCCAGGGGGAACCCTAAGCCTGGGGCTCCCCAGGGCTGGGGCTCCCCAGGCCTGGGGCTCCCCCCTCCCAGGGGGAACCCTAAGCCTGGGGCTCCCCAGGGCTGGGGCTCCCCAGGCCTGGGGCTCCCCCCTCCCAGGGGGAACCCTAAGCCTGGGGCTCCCCAGGGCTGGGGCTCCCCAGGCCTGGGGCTCCCCCCTCCCAGGGGGAACCCTAAGCCTGGGGCTCCCCAGGGCTGGGGCTCCCCAGGCCTGGGGCTCCCCCCTCCCAGGGGGAACCCTAAGCCTGGGGCTCCCCAGGGCTGGGGCTCCCCAGGCCTGGGGCTCCCCCCTCCCAGGGGGAACCCTAAGCCTGGGGCTCCCCAGGGCTGGGGCTCCCCAGGCCTGGGGCTCCCCCCTCCCAGGGGGAACCCTAAGCCTGGGGCTCCCCAGGGCTGGGGCTCCCCAGGCCTGGGGCTCCCCCCTCCCAGGGGGAACCCTAAGCCTGGGGCTCCCCAGGGCTGGGGCTCCCCAGGCCTGGGGCTCCCCCCTCCCAGGGGGAACCCTAAGCCTGGGGCTCCCCAGGGCTGGGGCTCCCCAGGCCTGGGGCTCCCCCCTCCCAGGGGGAACCCTAAGCCTGGGGCTCCCCAGGGCTGGGGCTCCCCAGGCCTGGGGCTCCCCCCTCCCAGGGGGAACCCTAAGCCTGGGGCTCCCCAGGGCTGGGGCTCCCCAGGCCTGGGGCTCCCCCCTCCCAGGGGGAACCCTAAGCCTGGGGCTCCCCAGGGCTGGGGCTCCCCAGGCCTGGGGCTCCCCCCTCCCAGGGGGAACCCTAAGCCTGGGGCTCCCCAGGGCTGGGGCTCCCCAGGCCTGGGGCTCCCCCCTCCCAGGGGGAACCCTAAGCCTGGGGCTCCCCAGGGCTGGGGCTCCCCAGGCCTGGGGCTCCCCCCTCCCAGGGGGAACCCTAAGCCTGGGGCTCCCCAGGGCTGGGGCTCCCCAGGCCTGGGGCTCCCCCCTCCCAGGGGGAACCCTAAGCCTGGGGCTCCCCAGGGCTGGGGCTCCCCAGGCCTGGGGCTCCCCCCTCCCAGGGGGAACCCTAAGCCTGGGGCTCCCCAGGGCTGGGGCTCCCCAGGCCTGGGGCTCCCCCCTCCCAGGGGGAACCCTAAGCCTGGGGCTCCCCAGGGCTGGGGCTCCCCAGGCCTGGGGCTCCCCCCTCCCAGGGGGAACCCTAAGCCTGGGGCTCCCCAGGACTGGGGCTCCCCAGGCCTGGGGCTCCCCCCTCCCAGGGGGAACCCTAAGCCTGGGGCTCAGGCCTGGGGCTCCCCCCTCCCAGGGGGAACCCTAAGCCTGGGGCTCCCCAGGGCTGGGGCTCCCCAGGCCTGGGGCTCCCCCCTCCCAGGGGGAACCCTAAGCCTGTGGCTCAGGCCTGGGGCTCCCCCCTCCCAGGGGGAACCCTAAGCCTGGGGCTCCCCTCCCGGGGGCTCCCCAGGCCTGGGGCTCCCCCCTCCCAGGGGGAACCCTAAGCCTGGGGCTCCCCTCCCGGGGGCTCCCCAGGCCTGGGGCTCCCCCCTCCCAGGGGGAACCCTAAGCCTGGCGCTCCCCTCCCGGGGGCTCCCCAGGCCTGGGGCTCCCCCCTCCCAGGGGGAACCCTAAGCCTGGGGCTCCCCTCCCGGGGGCTCCCCAGGCCTGGGGCTCCCCCCTCCCAGGGGGAACCCTAAGCCTGGGGCTCCCCTCCCGGGGGCTCCCCAGGCCTGGGGCTCCCCCCTCCCAGGGGGAACCCTAAGCCTGGGGCTCCCCTCCCGGGGGCTCCCCAGGCCTGGGGCTCCCCCCTCCCAGGGGGAACCCTAAGCCTGGGGCTCCCCTCCCGGGGGCTCCCCAGGCCTGGGGCTCCCCCCTCCCAGGGGGAACCCTAAGCCTGGGGCTCCCCTCCCGGGGGCTCCCCAGGCCTGGGGCTCCCCCCTCCCAGGGGGAACCCTAAGCCTGGGGCTCCCCTCCCGGGGGCTCCCCAGGCCTGGGGCTCCCCCCTCCCAGGGGGAACCCTAAGCCTGGGGCTCCCCTCCCGGGGGCTCCCCAGGCCTGGGGCTCCCCCCTCCCAGGGGGAACCCTAAGCCTGGGGCTCCCCTCCCGGGGGCTCCCCAGGCCTGGGGCTCCCCCCTCCCAGGGGGAACCCTAAGCCTGGGGCTCCCCTCCCGGGGGCTCCCCAGGCCTGGGGCTCCCCCCTCCCAGGGGGAACCCAAAGCCTGGGGCTCCCCTCCCGGGGGCTCCCCAGGCCTGGGGCTCCCCCCTCCCAGGGGGAACCCAAAGCCTGGGGCTCCCCTCCCGGGGGCTCCCCAGGCCTGGGGCTCCCCCCTCCCAGGGGGAACCCAAAGCCTGGGGCTCCCCTCCCGGGGGCTCCCCAGGCCTGGGGCTCCCCCCTCCCAGGGGGAACCCTAAGCCGGGGGCTCCCCTCCCGGGGGCTCCCCAGGCCTAGGGCTCCCCCCTCCCAGGGGGAACCCTAAGCCGGGGGCTCCCCTCCCGGGGGCTCCCCAGGCCTAGGGCTCCCCCCTCCCAGGGGGAACCCTAAGCCGGGGGCTCCCCTCCCGGGGGCTCCCCAGGCCTAGGGCTCCCCCCTCCCAGGGGGAACCCTAAGCCGGGGGCTCCGCTCCCGGGGGCTCCCCAGGCCTAGGGCTCCCCCCTCCAGGGGGAACCCTAAGCCGGGGGCTCCCCTCCCGGGGGCTCCCCAGGCCTGGGGCTCCCTCCTCCCAGGGGGAACCCTAAGCCGGGGGCTCCCCAGGGCTGGGGCTCCCCAGGCCTGGGGCTCCCCCCTCCCAGGGGGAACCCTAAGCCGGGGGCTCCCCAGGGCTGGGGCTCCCCAGGCCTGGGGCTCCCCCCTCCCAGGGGGAACCCTAAGCCGGGGGCTCCCCAGGGCTGGGGCTCCCCAGGCCTGGGGCTCCCCCCTCCCAGGGGGAACCCTAAGCCGGGGGCTCCCCAGGGCTGGGGCTCCCCAGGCCTGGGGCTCCCCCCTCCCAGGGGGAACCCTAAGCCGGGTGCTCCCCAGGGCTGGGGCTCCCCAGGCCTGGGGCTCCCCCCTCCCAGGGGGAACCCTAAGCCGGGGGCTCCCCAGGGCTGGGGCTCCCCAGGCCTGGGGCTCCCCCCTCCCAGGGGGAACCCTAAGCCGGGGGCTCCCCAGGGCTGGGGCTCCCCAGGCCTGGGGCTCCCCCCTCCCAGGGGGAACCCTAAGCCGGGGGCTCCCCAGGGCTGGGGCTCCCCAGGCCTGGGGCTCCCCCCTCCCAGGGGGAACCCTAATCGGGGGCTCCCCAGGGCTGGGGCTCCCCAGGCCTGGGGCTCCCCCCTCCCAGGGGGAAACCTAAGCCGGGGGCTCCCCAGGGCTGGGGCTCCCCAGGCCTGGGGCTCCCCCCTCCCAGGGGGAACCCTAAGCCGGGGGCTCCCCAGGGCTGGGGCTCCCCAGGCCTGGGGTTCCCCCCTCCCAGGGGGAACCCTAAGCCGGGGGCTCCCCAGGGCTGGGGCTCCCCAGGCCTGGGGCTCCCCCCTCCCAGGGGGAACCCTAAGCCGGGGGCTCCCCAGGGCTGGGGCTCCCCAGGCCTGGGGCTCCCCCCTCCCAAGGGGAACCCTAAGCCTGGGGCTCCCCAGGGCTGGGGCTCCCCAGGCCTGGGGCTCCCCCCACCCAGGGGGAACCCTAAGCCTGGGGCTCCCCAGGGCTGGGGCTCCCCAGGCCTGGGGCTCCCCCCTCCCAGGGGGAACCCTAAGCCTGGGGCTCCCCAGGGCTGGGGCTCCCCAGGCCTGGGGCTCCCCCCTCCCAGGGGGAACCCTAAGCCTGGGGCTCCCCAGGGCTGGGGCTCCCCAGGCCTGGGGCTCCCCCCTCCCAGGGGGAACCCTAAGCCTGGGGCTCCCCAGGGCTGGGGCTCCCCAGGCCTGGGGCTCCCCCCTCCCAGGGGGAACCCTAAGCCTGGGGCTCCCCAGGGCTGGGGCTCCCCAGGCCTGGGGCTCCCCCCTCCCAAGGGGAACCCTAAGCCTGGGGCTCCCCAGGGCTGGGGCTCCCCAGGCCTGGGGCTCCCCCCACCCAGGGGGAACCCTAAGCCTGGGGCTCCCCAGGGCTGGGGCTCCCCAGGCCTGGGGCTCCCCCCTCCCAGGGGGAACCCTAAGCCTGGGGCTCCCCAGGGCTGGGGCTCCCCAGGCCTGGGGCTCCCCCCTCCCAGGGGGAACCCTAAGCCTGGGGCTCCCCAGGGCTGGGGCTCCCCAGGCCTGGGGCTCCCCCCTCCCAGGGGGAACCCTAAGCCTGGGGCTCCCCAGGGCTGGGGCTCCCCAGGCCTGGGGCTCCCCCCTCCCAGGGGGAACCCTAAGCCTGGGGCTCCCCAGGCCTGGGGCTCCCCCCTCCCAGGGGGAACCCTAAGCCTGGGGCTCCCCAGGGCTGGGGCTCCCCAGGCCTGGGGCTCCCCCCTCCCAGGGGGAACCCTAAGCCTGGGGCTCCCCAGGGCTGGGGCTCCCCAGGCCTGGGGCTCCCCCCTCCCAGGGGGAACCCTAAGCCTGGGGCTCCCCAGGGCTGGGGCTCCCCAGGCCTGGGGCTCCCCCCTCCCAGGGGGAACCCTAAGCCTGGGGCTCCCCAGGGCTGGGGCTCCCCAGGCCTGGGGCTCCCCCCTCCCAGGGGGAACCCTAAGCCTGGGGCTCCCCAGGGCTGGGGCTCCCCAGGCCTGGGGCTCCCCCCTCCCAGGGGGAACCCTAAGCCTGGGGCTCCCCAGGGCTGGGGCTCCCCAGGCCTGGGGCTCCCCCCTCCCAGGGGGAACCCTAAGCCTGGGGCTCCCCAGGGCTGGGGCTCCCCAGGCCTGGGGCTCCCCCCTCCCAGGGGGAACCCTAAGCCTGGGGCTCCCCAGGGCTGGGGCTCCCCAGGCCTGGGGCTCCCCCCTCCCAGGGGGAACCCTAAGCCTGGGGCTCCCCAGGGCTGGGGCTCCCCAGGCCTGGGGCTCCCCCCTCCCAGGGGGAACCCTAAGCCTGGGGCTCCCCAGGGCTGGGGCTCCCCAGGCCTGGGGCTCCCCCCTCCCAGGGGGAACCCTAAGCCTGGGGCTCCCCAGGGCTGGGGCTCCCCAGGCCTGGGGCTCCCCCCTCCCAGGGGGAACCCTAAGCCTGGGGCTCCCCAGGGCTGGGGCTCCCCAGGCCTGGGGCTCCCCCCTCCCAGGGGGAACCCTAAGCCTGGGGCTCCCCAGGGCTGGGGCTCCCCAGGCCTGGGGCTCCCCCCTCCCAGGGGGAACCCTAAGCCTGGGGCTCCCCAGGGCTGGGGCTCCCCAGGCCTGGGGCTCCCCCCTCCCAGGGGGAACCCTAAGCCTGGGGCTCCCCAGGGCTGGGGCTCCCCAGGCCTGGGGCTCCCCCCTCCCAGGGGGAACCCTAAGCCTGGGGCTCCCCAGGGCTGGGGCTCCCCAGGCCTGGGGCTCCCCCCTCCCAGGGGGAACCCTAAGCCTGGGGCTCCCCAGGGCTGGGGCTCCCCAGGCCTGGGGCTCCCCCCTCCCAGGGGGAACCCTAAGCCTGGGGCTCCCCAGGGCTGGGGCTCCCCAGGCCTGGGGCTCCCCCCTCCCAGGGGGAACCCTAAGCCTGGGGCTCCCCAGGACTGGGGCTCCCCAGGCCTGGGGCTCCCCCCTCCCAGGGGGAACCCTAAGCCTGGGGCTCAGGCCTGGGGCTCCCCCCTCCCAGGGGGAACCCTAAGCCTGGGGCTCCCCAGGGCTGGGGCTCCCCAGGCCTGGGGCTCCCCCCTCCCAGGGGGAACCCTAAGCCTGTGGCTCAGGCCTGGGGCTCCCCCCTCCCAGGGGGAACCCTAAGCCTGGGGCTCCCCTCCCGGGGGCTCCCCAGGCCTGGGGCTCCCCCCTCCCAGGGGGAACCCTAAGCCTGGGGCTCCCCTCCCGGGGGCTCCCCAGGCCTGGGGCTCCCCCTCCCAGGGGGAACCCTAAGCCTGGCGCTCCCCTCCCGGGGGCTCCCCAGGCCTGGGGCTCCCCCCTCCCAGGGGGAACCCTAAGCCTGGGGCTCCCCTCCCGGGGGCTCCCCAGGCCTGGGGCTCCCCCCTCCCAGGGGGAACCCTAAGCCTGGGGCTCCCCTCCCGGGGGCTCCCCAGGCCTGGGGCTCCCCCCTCCCAGGGGGAACCCTAAGCCTGGGGCTCCCCTCCCGGGGGCTCCCCAGGCCTGGGGCTCCCCCCTCCCAGGGGGAACCCTAAGCCTGGGGCTCCCCTCCCGGGGGCTCCCCAGGCCTGGGGCTCCCCCCTCCCAGGGGGAACCCTAAGCCTGGGGCTCCCCTCCCGGGGGCTCCCCAGGCCTGGGGCTCCCCCCTCCCAGGGGGAACCCTAAGCCTGGGGCTCCCCTCCCGGGGGCTCCCCAGGCCTGGGGCTCCCCCCTCCCAGGGGGAACCCTAAGCCTGGGGCTCCCCTCCCGGGGGCTCCCCAGGCCTGGGGCTCCCCCCTCCCAGGGGGAACCCTAAGCCTGGGGCTCCCCTCCCGGGGGCTCCCCAGGCCTGGGGCTCCCCCCTCCCAGGGGGAACCCTAAGCCTGGGGCTCCCCTCCCGGGGGCTCCCCAGGCCTGGGGCTCCCCCCTCCCAGGGGGAACCCAAAGCCTGGGGCTCCCCTCCCGGGGGCTCCCCAGGCCTGGGGCTCCCCCCTCCCAGGGGGAACCCAAAGCCTGGGGCTCCCCTCCCGGGGGCTCCCCAGGCCTGGGGCTCCCCCCTCCCAGGGGGAACCCAAAGCCTGGGGCTCCCCTCCCGGGGGCTCCCCAGGCCTGGGGCTCCCCCCTCCCAGGGGGAACCCTAAGCCGGGGGCTCCCCTCCCGGGGGCTCCCCAGGCCTAGGGCTCCCCCCTCCCAGGGGGAACCCTAAGCCGGGGGCTCCCCTCCCGGGGGCTCCCCAGGCCTAGGGCTCCCCCCTCCCAGGGGGAACCCTAAGCCGGGGGCTCCCCTCCCGGGGGCTCCCCAGGCCTAGGGCTCCCCCCTCCCAGGGGGAACCCTAAGCCGGGGGCTCCGCTCCCGGGGGCTCCCCAGGCCTAGGGCTCCCCCCTCCAGGGGGAACCCTAAGCCGGGGGCTCCCCTCCCGGGGGCTCCCCAGGCCTGGGGCTCCCTCCTCCCAGGGGGAACCCTAAGCCGGGGGCTCCCCAGGGCTGGGGCTCCCCAGGCCTGGGGCTCCCCCCTCCCAGGGGGAACCCTAAGCCGGGGGCTCCCCAGGGCTGGGGCTCCCCAGGCCTGGGGCTCCCCCCTCCCAGGGGGAACCCTAAGCCGGGGGCTCCCCAGGGCTGGGGCTCCCCAGGCCTGGGGCTCCCCCCTCCCAGGGGGAACCCTAAGCCGGGGGCTCCCCAGGGCTGGGGCTCCCCAGGCCTGGGGCTCCCCCCTCCCAGGGGGAACCCTAAGCCGGGTGCTCCCCAGGGCTGGGGCTCCCCAGGCCTGGGGCTCCCCCCTCCCAGGGGGAACCCTAAGCCGGGGGCTCCCCAGGGCTGGGGCTCCCCAGGCCTGGGGCTCCCCCCTCCCAGGGGGAACCCTAAGCCGGGGGCTCCCCAGGGCTGGGGCTCCCCAGGCCTGGGGCTCCCCCCTCCCAGGGGGAACCCTAAGCCGGGGGCTCCCCAGGGCTGGGGCTCCCCAGGCCTGGGGCTCCCCCCTCCCAGGGGGAACCCTAATCGGGGGCTCCCCAGGGCTGGGGCTCCCCAGGCCTGGGGCTCCCCCCTCCCAGGGGGAAACCTAAGCCGGGGGCTCCCCAGGGCTGGGGCTCCCCAGGCCTGGGGCTCCCCCCTCCCAGGGGGAACCCTAAGCCGGGGGCTCCCCAGGGCTGGGGCTCCCCAGGCCTGGGGTTCCCCCCTCCCAGGGGGAACCCTAAGCCGGGGGCTCCCCAGGGCTGGGGCTCCCCAGGCCTGGGGCTCCCCCCTCCCAGGGGGAACCCTAAGCCGGGGGCTCCCCAGGGCTGGGGCTCCCCAGGCCTGGGGCTCCCCCCTCCCAGGGGGAACCCTAAGCCGGGGGCTCCCCAGGCCTGGGGCTCCCCCCTCCCAGGGGGAACCCTAAGCCGGGGGCTCCCCAGGGCTGGGGCTCCCCAGGCCTGGGGCTCCCCCCTCCCAGGGGGAACCCTAAGCCGGGGGCTCCCCAGGGCTGGGGCTCCCCAGGCCTGGGGCTCCCCCCTCCCAGGGGGAACCCTAAGCCGGGGGCTCCCCAGGGCTGGGGCTCCCCAGGCCTGGGGCTCCCCCCTCCCAGGGGGAACCCTAAGCCGGGGGCTCCCCAGGGCTGGGGCTCCCCAGGACTGGGGCTCCCCCCTCCCAGGGGGAACCCTAAGCCGGGGGCTCCCCAGGGCTGGGGCTCCCCAGGCCTGGGGCTCCCCCCTCCCAGGGTGAACCCTAAGCCGGGGGCTCCCCAGGGCTGGGGCTCCCCAGGCCTGGGGCTCCCCCCTCCCAGGGGGAACCCTAAGCCGGGGGCTCCCCAGGGCTGGGGCTCCCCAGGCCTGGGGCTCCCCCCTCCCAGGGGGAACCCTAAGCCGGGGGCTCCCCAGGGCTGGGGCTCCCCAGGGCTGGGGCTCCCCCCTCCCAGGGGGAACCCTAAGCCGGGGGCTCCCCAGGGCTGGGGCTCCCCAGGCCTAGGGCTCCCCCCTCCCAGGGGGAACCCTAAGCCGGGGGCTCCCCAGGCCTGGGGCTCCCCCCTCCCAGGGGGAACCCTAAGCCGGGGGCTCCCCAGGGCTGGGGCTCCCCAGGCCTAGGGCTCCCCCCTCCCAGGGGGAACCCTAAGCCGGGGGCTCCCCAGGGCTGGGGCTCCCCCCTCCCAGGGGGAACCCTAAGCCGGGGGCTCCCCAGGGCTGGGGCTCCCCAGGCCTAGGGCTCCCCCCTCCCAGGGGGAACCCTAAGCCGGGGGCTCCCCAGGGCTGGGGCTCCCCCCTCCCAGGGGGAACCCTAAGCCGGGGGCTCCCCAGGGCTGGGGCTCCCCAGGCCTAGGGCTCCCCCCTCCCAGGGGTAACCCTAAGCCGGGGGCTCCCCAGGGCTGGGGCTCCCCCCTCCCAGGGGGAACCCTAAGCCGGGGGCTCCCCAGGGCTGGGGCTCCCCAGGCCTAGGGCTCCCCCCTCCCAGGGGGAACCCTAAGCCGGGGGCTCCCCAGGGCTGGGGCTCCCCCCTCCCAGGGGGAACCCTAAGCCGGGGGCTCCCCAGGGCTGGGGCTCCCCAGGCCTAGGGCTCCCCCCTCCCAGGGGGAACCCTAAGCCGGGGGATCCCCAGGGCTGGGGCTCCCCCCTCCCAGGGGGAACCCTAAGCCGGGGGCTCCCCAGGGCTGGGGCTCGCCAGGCCTAGGGCTCCCCCCTCCCAGGGGGAACCCTAAGCCGGGGGCTCCCCAGGGCTGGGGCTCCCCCCTCCCAGGGGGAACCCTAAGCCGGGGGCTCCCCAGGGCGGGGGCTCCCCAGGCCTAGGGCTCCCCCCTCCCAGGGGGAACCCTAAGCCGGGGGCTCCCCAGGGCGGGGGCTCCCCCTCCCAGGGGGGAACCCTAAGCCGGGGGCTCCCCAGGGCGGGGGCTCCCCAGGCCTAGGGCTCCCCCCTCCCAGGGGGGAACCCTAAGCCGGGGGCTCCCCAGGGCGGGGGCTCCCCAGGCCTAGGGCTCCCCCCTCCCAGGGGGGAACCCTAAGCCGGGGGCTCCCCAGGGCGGGGGCTCCCCAGGCCTAGGGCTCCCCCCTCCCAGGGGGGAACCCTAAGCCGGGGGCTCCCCAGGCCGGGGGCTCCCCAGGCATAGGGCTCCCCCCTCCCAGGGGGGAACCCTAAGCCGGGGGCTCCCCAGGCCGGGGGCTCCCCAGGCCCAGGGCTCCCCCCTCCCAGGGGGGAACCCTAAGCCGGGGGCTCCCCAGGCCGGGGGCTCCCCAGGCCCAGGGCTCCCCCCTCCCAGGGGGGAACCCTAAGCCGGGGGCTCCCCAGGCCGGGGGCTCCCCAGGCCCAGAGCTCCCCCCTCCCAGGGGGGAACCCTAAGCCGGGGGCTCCCCAGGGCGGGGGCTCCCCAGGCCCAGGGATCCACCCTCCCAGGGGGGAACCCTAAGCCGGGGGCTCCCCAGGGCGGGGGCTCCCCAGGCCCAGGGCTCCCCCCTCCCAGGGGGGAACCCTAAGCCGGGGGCTCCCCAGGGCGGGGGCTCCCCAGGCCCAGGGCTCCCCCCTCCCAGGGGGGAAACCTAAGCCGGGGGCTCCCCAGGGCTGGGGCTCCCCAGGCCCGGGGCTCCCCCCTCCCAGGGGGAACCCTAAGCCGGGGGCTCCCCAGGGCTGGGGCTCCCCAGGCCTGGGGCTCCCCCCTCCCAGGGGGAACCCTAAGCCGGGGGCTCCCCAGGGCTGGGGCTCCCCAGGCCTGGGGCTCCCCCCTCCCAGGGGGAACCCTAAGCCGGGGGCTCCCCAGGGCTGGGGCTCCCCAGGCCTGGGGCTCCCCCCTCCCAGGGGGAACCCTAAGCCGGGGGCTCCCCAGGGCTGGGGCTCCCCAGGCCTGGGGCTCCCCCCTCCCAGGGGAAACCCTAAGCCGGGGGCTCCCGAGGGCTGGGGCTCCCCAGGCCTGGGGCTCCCCCCTCCCAGGGGGAACCCTAAGCCGGGGGCTCCCCAGGGCTGGGGCTCCCCAGGCCTGGGGCTCCCCCCTCCCAGGGGGAACCCTAAGCCGGGGGCTCCCCAGGGCTGGGGCTCCCCAGGCCTAGGGCTCCCCCCTCCCAGGGGGAAACCTAAGCCGGGGGCTCCCCAGGCCTGGGGCTCCCCCCTCCCAGGGGGAACCCTAAGCCGGGGGCTCCCCAGGGCTGGGGCTCCCCAGGCCTAGGGCTCCCCCCTCCCAGGGGGAACCCTAAGCCGGGGGCTCCCCAGGGCTGGGGCTCCCCCCTCCCAGGGGGAACCCTAAGCCGGGGGCTCCCCAGGGCTGGGGCTCCCCAGGCCTAGGGTTCCCCCCTCCCAGGGGGAACCCTAAGCCGGGGGCTCCCCAGGGCTGGGGCTCCCCCCTCCTAGGGGGAACCCTAAGCCGGGGGCTCCCCAGGGCTGGGGCTCCCCAGGCCTAGGGCTCCCCCCTCCTAGGGGGAACCCTAAGCCGGGGGCTCCCCAGGGCTGGGGCTCCCCCCTCCCAGGGGGAACCCTAAGCCGGGGGCTCCCCAGGGCTGGGGCTCCCCAGGCCTAGGGCTCCCCCCTCCCAGGGGGAACCCTAAGCCGGGGGCTCCCCAGGGCTGGGGCTCCCTCCTCCCAGAGGGAACCCTAAGCCGGGGGCTCCCCAGGGCTGGGGCTCCCCAGGCCTAGGGCTCCCCCCTCCCAGGGGGAACCCTAAGCCGGGGGCTCCCCAGGGCTGGGGCTCCCCCCTCCCAGGGGGAACCCTAAGCCGGGGGCTCCCCAGGGCTGGGGCTCCCCCCTCCCAGGGGGAACCCTAAGCCGGGGGCTCCCCAGGGCTGGGGCTCCCCAGGCCTAGGGCTCCCCCCTCCCAGGGGGAACCCTAAGCCGGGGGCTCCCCAGGGCTGGGGCTCCCCCCTCCCAGGGGGAACCCTAAGCCGGGGGCTCCCCAGGGCTGGGGCTCGCCAGGCCTAGGGCTCCCCCCTCCCAGGGGGAACCCTAAGCCGGGGGCTCCCCAGGGCTGGGGCTCCCCCCTCCCAGGGGGAACCCTAAGCAGGGGGCTCCCCAGGGCGGGGGCTCCCCAGGCCTAGGGCTCCCCCCTCCCAGGGGGAACCCTAAGCCGGGGGCTCCCCAGGGCGGGGGCTCCCCCCTCCCAGGGGGGAACCCTAAGCCGGGGGCTCCCCAGGGCAGGGGCTCCCCAGGCCTAGGGCTCCCCCCTCCCAGGGGGGAACCTTAAGCCGGGGGCTCCCCAGGCCGGGGGCTCCCCAGGCCTAGGGCTCCCCCCTCCCAGGGGGGAACCCTAAGCCGGGGGCTCCCCAGGCCGGGGGCTCCCCAGGCCTAGGGCTCCCCCCTCCCAGGGGGGAACCCTAAGCCGGGGGCTCCCCAGGCCGGGGGCTCCCCAGGCCTAGGGCTCCCCCCTCCCAGGGGGGAACCCTAAGCCGGGGGCTCCCCAGGCCGGGGGCTCCCCAGGCCCAGGGCTCCCCCCTCCCAGGGGGGAACCCTAAGCCGGGGGCTCCCCTTGCCGGGGGCTCCCCAGGCCCAGGGCTCCCCCCTCCCAGGGGGGAACCCTAAGCCGGGGGCTCCCCAGGGCGGGGGCTCCCCAGGCCCAGGGCTCCCCCCTCCCAGGGGGGAACCCTAAGCCGGGGGCTCCCCAGGGCGGGGGCTCCCCAGGCCCGGGGCTCCCCCCTACCAGGGGGGAACCCTAAGCCGGGGGCTCCCCAGGGCTGGGGCTCCCCAGGCCCGGGGCTCCCCCCTCCCAGGGGGAACCCTAAGCCTGGGGTTCCCCTCCCGGGGGCTCCCCAGGCCTGGGGCTCCCCCCTCCCAGGGGGAACCCTAAGCCTGGGGCTCCCCTCCCGGGGGCTCCCCAGGCCTGGGGCTCCCCCCTCCCAGGGGGAACCCTAAGCCTGGGGCTCCCCTCCCGGGGGCTCCCCAGGCCTGGGGCTCCCACCTCCCAGGGGGAACCCTAAGCCTGGGGCTCCCCTCCCGGGGGCTCCCCAGGCCTGGGGCTCCCCCCTCCCAGGGGGAACCCTAAGCCTGGGGCTCCCCTCCCGGGGGCTCCCCAGGCCTGGGGCTCCCCCCTCCCAGGGGGAACCCTAAGCCTGGGGCTCCCCTCCCGGGGGCTCCCCAGGCCTGGGGCTCCCCCCTCCCAGGGGGAACCCTAAGCCTGGGGCTCCCCTCCCGGGGGCTCCCCAGGCCTGGGGCTCCCCCCTCCCCCTCCCGGTGGCTCCCCAGGCCTGGGGCTCCCCCCTCCCAGGGGGAACCCTAAGCCTGGGGCTCCCCTCCCGGGGGCTCCCCAGGCCTGGGGCTCCCCCCTCCCAGGGGGAACCCTAAGCCTGGGGCTCCCCTCCCGGGGGCTCCCCAGGCCTGGGGCTCCCCCCTCCCAGGGGGAACCCTAAGCCTGGGGCTCCCCTCCCGGGGGCTCCCCAGGCCTGGGGCTCCCCCCTCCCAGGGGGAACCCTAAGCCTGGGGCTCCCCTCCCGGGGGCTCCCCCGGCCTGGGGGCTCCCCCCTCCCAGGGGGAACCCCCAAACCGGGGGCTCCCCAGGGCTGGGGGCTCCCCCGGCCTGGGGGCTCCCCCCTCACAGGGGGAACCCCCAGGCCGGGGGCTCCCCAGGGCTGGGGGCTCCCCGGCCTGGGGGCTCCCCCCTCCCAGGGGGAACCCCCAGGCCGGGGGCTCCCCAGGGCTGGGGGCTCCCCCCTAAGCCGGGGGCTCCCCAGGGCTGGGGCTCCCCAGGCCTCGGGCTCCCCCCTCCCAGGGGGAACCCTAAGCCGGGGGCTCCCCAGGGCTGGGGCTCCCCAGGCCTCGGGCTCCCCCCTCCCAGGGGGAACCCTAAGCCGGGGGCTCCCCAGGGCTGGGGCTCCCCAGGCCTCGGGCTCCCCCCTCCCAGGGGGAACCACAAGCCGGGGGCTCCCCAGGGCTGGGGCTCCCCAGGCCTAGGGCTCCCCCCTCCCAGGGGGAACCCTAAGCCGGGGGCTCCCCAGGGCTGGGGCTCCCCAGGCCTAGGGCTCCCCCCTCCCAGGGGGAACCTTAATCCGGGGGCTCCCCAGGGCTGGGGCTCCCCAGGCCTAGGGCTCCCCCCTCCCAGGGGGAACCCTAAGCCGGGGGCTCCCCTCCCGGGGGCTCCCCAGGCCTAGGGCTCCCCCCTCCCAGGGGGAACCCTAAGCCGGGGGCTCCCCTCCCGGGGGCTCCCCAGGCCTAGGGCTCCCCCCTCCCAGGGGGAACCCTAAGCCGGGGGCTCCCCTCCCGGGGGCTCCCCAGGCCTAGGGCTCCCCCCTCCCAGGGGGAACCCTAAGCCGGGGGCTCCCCTCCCGGGGGCTCCCCAGGCCTAGGGCTCCCCCCTCCCAGGGGGAACCCTAAGCCGGGGGCTCCCCTCCCGGGGGCTCCCCAGGCCTAGGGCTCCCCCCTCCCAGGGGGGACCCTAAGCCGGGGGCTCCCCAGGGCTGGGGCTCCCCAGGCCTAGGGCTCCCCCCTCCCAGGGGGAACCCTAAGCCGGGGGCTCCCCAGGGCTGGGGCTCCCCAGGCCTAGGGCTCCCCCCTCCCAGGGGGAACCCTAAGCCGGGGGCTCCCCAGGGCTGGGGCTCCCCAGGCCTAGGGCTCCCCCCTCCCAGGGGGAACCCTAAGCCGGCGCTCCCCAGGGCTGGGGCTCCCCAGGCCTAGGGCTCCCCCCTCCCAGGGGGAACCCTAAGCCGGGGGCTCCCCAAGGCTGGGGCTCCCCAGGCCTAGGGCTCCCCCCTCCCAGGGGGAACCCTAAGCCGGGGGCTCCCCAGGGCTGGGGCTCCCCAGGCCTAGGGCTCCCCCCTCCCAGGGGGAACCCTAAGCCGGGGGCTCCCCAGGGCTGGGGCTCCCCAGGCCTAGGGCTCCCCCCTCCCAGGGGGAACCCTAAGCCGGGGGCTCCCCTCCCGGGGGCTCCCCAGGCCTAGGGCTCCCCCCTCCCAGGGGGAACCCTAAGCCGGGGGCTCCCCAGGGCTGGGGCTCCCCAGGCCTAGGTCTCCCCCCTCCTAGGGGAAACCCTAAGCCGGGGGCTCCCCAGGGCTGGGGCTCCCCAGGCCTAGGGCTCCCCCCTCCCAGGGGGAACCCTAAGCCGGGGGCTCCCCAGGGCTGGGGCTCCCCAGGCCTAGGGCTCCCCCCTCCCAGGGGGAACCCTAAGCCGGGGGCTCCCCAGGGCTGGGGCTCCCCTGGCCTAGGGCTCCCCCCTCCCAGGGGGAACCCTAAGCCGGGGGCTCCCCTCCCGGGGGCTCCCCAGGCCTAGGGCTCCCCCCTCCCAGGGGGAACCCTAAGCCGGGGGCTCCCCAGGGCTGGGGCTCCCCAGGCCTAGGGCTCCCCCCTCCCAGGGGGAACCCTAAGCCGGGGGCTCCCCAGGGCTGGGGCTCCCCAGGCCTAGGGCTCCCCCCTCCCAGGGGGAACCCTAAGCCGGGGGCTCCCCTCCCGGGGGCTCCCCAGGCCTAGGGCTCCCCCCTCCCAGGGGGAACCCTAAGCCGGGGGCTCCCCTCCCGGGGGCTCCCCAGGCCTAGGGCTCCCCCGTCCCAGGGGGAACCCTAAGCCGGGGGCTCCACTCCCGGGGGCTCCCCAGGCCTAGGGCTCCCCCCTCCCAGGGGGAACCCTAAGCCGGGGGCTCCCCTCCCTGGGGCTCCCCAGGCCTAGGGCTCCCCCCTCCCAGGGGGAACCCTAAGCCGGGGGCTCCATCCCGGGGGCTCCCCAGGCCTAGGGCTCCCCCCTCCCAGGGGGAACCCTAAGCCGGGGGCTCCATCCCGGGGGCTCCCCAGGCCTAGGGCTCCCCCCTCCCAGGGGGAACCCTAAGCCGGGGGCTCCCCTCCCGGGGGCTCCCCAGGCCTCGGGCTCCCCCCTCCCAGGGGGAACCCTAAGCCGGGGGCTCCCCTCCCGGGGGCTCCCCAGGCCTCGGGGTCCCCCCTCCCAGGGGGAACCCTAAGCCGGGGGCTCCCCTCCCGGGGGCTCCCCAGGCCTAGGGCTCCCCCCTCCCAGGAGGGACCCTAAGCCGGGGGCTCCCCAGGGCTGGGGCTCCCCAGGCCTAGGGCTCCCCCCTCCCAGGGGGAACCCTAAGGCGGGGGCTCCCCAGGGCTGGGGCTCCCCAGGCCTCGGGCTCCCCCCTCCCAGGGGGAACCCTAAGGCGGGGGCTCCCCAGGGCTGGGGCTCCCCAGGCCTCGGGCTCCCCCCTCCCAGGGGGAACCCTAAGCCGGGGGCTCCCCAGGGCTGGGGCTCCCCAGGCCTCGGGCTCCCCCCTCCCAGGGGGAACCCTAAGCCGGGGGCTCCCCAGGGCTGGGGCTCCCCAGGCCTCGGGCTCCCCCCTCCCAGGGGGAACCCTAAGCCGGGGGCTCCCCAGGGCTGGGGCTCCCCAGGCCTCGGGCTCCCCCCTCCCAGGGGGAACCCTAAGCCGGGGGCTCCCCAGGGCTGGGGCTCCCCAGGCCTCGGGCTCCCCCCTCCCAGGGGGAACCCTAAGCCGGGGGCTCCCCAGGGCTGGGGCTCCCCAGGCCTCGGGCTCCCCCCTCCCAGGGGGAACCCTAAGCCGGGGGCTCCCCAGGGCTGGGGCTCCCCAGGCCTCGGGCTCCCCCCTCCCAGGGGGAACCCTAAGCCGGGGGCTCCCCAGGGCTGGGGCTCCCCAGGCCTCGGGCTCCCCCCTCCCAGGGGGAACCCTAAGCCGGGGGCTCCCCAGGGCTGGGGCTCCCCAGGCCTCGGGCTCCCCCCTCCCAGGGGGAACCCTAAGCCGGGGGCTCCCCAGGGCTGGGGCTCCCCAGGCCTCGGGCTCCCCCCTCCCAGGGGGAACCCTAAGCCGGGGGCTCCCCAGGGCTGGGGCTCCCCAGGCCTCGGGCTCCCCCCTCCCAGGGGGAACCCTAAGCCGGGGGCTCCCCAGGGCTGGGGCTCCCCAGGCCTCGGGCTCCCCCCTCCCAGGGGGAACCCTAAGCCGGGGGCTCCCCAGGGCTGGGGCTCCCCAGGCCTCGGGCTCCCCCCTCCCAGGGGGAACCCTAAGCCGGGGGCTCCCCAGGGCTGGGGCTCCCCAGGCCTCGGGCTCCCCCCTCCCAGGGGGAACCCTAAGCCGGGGGCTCCCCAGGGCTGGGGCTCCCCAGGCCTCGGGCTCCCCCCTCCCAGGGGGAACCGTAAGCCGGGGGCTCCACAGGGCTGGGGCTCCCCAGGCCTCGGGCTCCCCCCTCCCAGGGGGAACCCTAAGCCGGGGGCTCCCCAGGGCTGGGGCTCCCCAGGCCTCGGGCTCCCCCCTCCCAGGGGGAACCCTAAGCCGGGGGCTCCCCAGGGCTGGGGCTCCCCAGGCCTCGGGCTCCCCCCTCCCAGGGGGAACCCTAAGCCGGGGGCTCCCCAGGGCTGGGGCTCCCCAGGCCTCGGGCTCCCCCCTCCCAGGGGGAACTCTAAGCCGGGGGCTCCCCAGGGCTGGGGCTCCCCAGGCCTCGGGCTCCCCCCTCCCAGGGGGAACCCTAAGCCGGGGGCTCCCCAGGGCTGGGGCTCCCCAGGCCTCGGGCTCCCCCCTCCCAGGGGGAACCCTATGCCGGGGGCTCCCCAGGGCTGGGGCTCCCCAGGCCTCGGGCTCCCCCCTCCCAGGGGGAACCCTTAGCCGGGGGCTCCCCAGGGCTGGGGCTCCCCAGGCCTCGGGCTCCCCCCTCCCAGGGGGAACCCTAAGCCGGGGACTCCCCAGGGCTGGGGCTCCCCAGGGCTGGGGCTCCCCAGGCCTGGGGCTCCCCCCTCCCAGGGGGAACCCTAAGCCTGGGGCTCCCCAGGGCTGGGGCTCCCCAGGCCTGGGGCTCCCCCCTCCCAGGGGGAACCCTAAGCCTGGGGCTCCCCAGGGCTGGGGCTCCCCAGGCCTGGGGCTCCCCCCTCCCAGGGGGAACCCTAAGCCTGGGGCTCCCCAGGGCTGGGGCTCCCCAGGCCTGGGGCTCCCCCCTCCCAGGGGGAACCCTAAGCCTGGGGCTCCCCAGGGCTGGGGCTCCCCAGGCCTGTGGCTCCCCCCTCCCAGGGGGAACCCTAAGCCTGGGGCTCCCCAGGGCTGGGGAACCCTAAGCCTGGGGCTCCCCAGGGCTGGGGCTCCCCAGGCCTGGGGCTCCCCCCTCCCAGGGGGAACCCTAAGCCTGGGGCTCCCCAGGGCTGGGGCTCCCCAGGCCTGGGGCTCCCCCCTCCCAGGGGGAACCCTAAGCCTGGGGCTCCCCACGGCTGGGGCTCCCCAGGCCTGGGGCTCCCCCCTCCCAGGGGGAACCCTAAGCCTGGGGCTCCCCAGGGCTGGGGCTCCCCAGGCCTGGGGCTCCCCCCTCCCAGGGGGAAGCCTATGCCTGGGGCTCCCCAGGGCTGGGGCTCCCCAGGCCTGGGGCTCCCCCCTCCCAGGGGGAACCCTAAGCCTGGGGCTCCCCAGGGCTGGGGCTCCCCAGGCCTGGGGCTCCCCCCTCCCAGGGGGAACCCTAAGCCTGGGGCTCCCCAGGGCTGGGGCTCCCCAGGCCTGGGGCTCCCCCCTCCCAGGGGGAACCCAAGCCTGGGGCTCCCCAGGGCTGGGGCTCCCCAGGCCTGGGGCTCCCCCCTCCCAGGGGGAACCCTAAGCCTGGGGCTCCCCAGGGCTGGGGCTCCCCAGGCCTGGGGCTCCCCCCTCCCAGGGGGAACCCTAAGCCTGGGGCTCCCCAGGGCTGGGGCTCCCCAGGCCTGGGGCTCCCCCCTCCCAGGGGGAACCCTAAGCCTGGGGCTCCCCAGGGCTGGGGCTCCCCAGGCCTGGGGCTCCCCCCTCCCAGGGGGAACCCTAAGCCTGGGGCTCCCCAGGGCTGGGGCTCCCCAGGCCTGGGGCTCCCCCCTCCCAGGGGGAACCCTAAGCCTGGGGCTCCCCAGGGCTGGGGCTCCCCAGGCCTGGGGCTCCCCCCTCCCAAGGGGAACCCTAAGCCTGGGGCTCCCCAGGGCTGGGGCTCCCCAGGCCTGGGGCTCCCCCCTCCCAGGGGGAACCCTAAGCCTGGGGCTCAGGCCTGGGGCTCCCCCCTCCCAGGGGGAACCCTAAGCCTGGGGCTCCCCTCCCGGGGGCTCCCCAGGCCTGGGGCTCCCCCCTCCCAGGGGGAACCCTAAGCCTGGGGCTCCCCTCCCGGGGGCTCCCCAGGCCTGGGGCTCCCCCCTCCCAGGGGGAACCCTAAGCCTGGGGCTCCCCTCCCGGGGGCTCCCCAGGCCTGGGGCTCCCCCCTCCCAGGGGGAACCCTAAGCCTGGGGCTCCCCTCCCGGGGGCTCCCCAGGCCTGGGGCTCCCCCCTCCCAGGGGGAACCCTAAGCCTGGGGCTCCCTCCCGGGGGCTCCCCAGGCCTGGGGCTCCCCCCTCCCAGGGGGAACCCTAAGCCTGGGGCTCCCCTCCCGGGGGCTCCCCAGGCCTGGGGCTCCCCCCTCCCAGGGGGAACCCTAAGCCTGGGGCTCCCCTCCCGGGGGCTCCCCAGGCCTGGGGCTCCCCCCTCCCAGGGGGAACCCTAAGCCTGGGGCTCCCCTCCCGGGGGCTCCCCAGGCCTGGGGCTCCCCCCTCCCAGGGGGAACCCTAAGCCTGGGGCTCCCCTCCCGGGGGCTCCCCAGGCCTGGGGCTCCCCCCTCCCAGGGGGAACCCTAAGCCTGGGGCTCCCCAGGGCTGGGGCTCCCCAGGCCTGGGGCTCCCCCCTCCCAGGGGGAACCCTAAGCCTGGGGCTCCCCTCCCGGGGGCTCCCCAGGCCTGGGGCTCCCCCCTCCCAGGGGGAACCCTAAGCCTGGGGCTCCCCAGGGCTGGGGCTCCCCAGGCCTGGGGCTCCCCCCTCCCAGGGGGAACCCTAAGCCTGGGGCTCCCCAGGGCTGGGGCTCCCCAGGCCTGGGGCTCCCCGCTCCCAGGGGGAACCCTAAGCCTGGGGCTCCCAAGGGCTGGGGCTCCCCAGGCCTGGGGCTCCCCGCTCCCAGGGGGAACCCTAAGCCTGGGGCTCCCCAGGGCTGGGGCTCCCCAGGCCTGGGGCTCCCCCCTCCCAGGGGGAACCCTAAGCCTGGGGCTCCCCAGGGCTGGGGCTCCCCAGGCCTGGGGCTCCCCCCTCCCAGGGGGAACCCTAAGCCTGGGGCTCCCCAGGGCTGGGGCTCCCCAGGCCTGGGGCTCCCCCCTCCCAAGGGGAACCCTAAGCCTGGGGCTCCCCAGGGCTGGGGCTCCCCAGGCCTGGGGCTCCCCCCTCCCAAGGGGGAACCCTAAGCCTGGGGCTCCCCAGGGCTGGGGCTCCCCAGGCCTGGGGCTCCCCCCACCCAGGGGGAACCCTAAGCCTGGGGCTCCCCAGGGCTGGGGCTCCCCAGGCCTGGGGCTCCCCCCTCCCAGGGGGAACCCTAAGCCTGGGGCTCCCCAGGGCTGGGGCTCCCCAGGCCTGGGGCTCCCCCCTCCCAGGGGGAACCCTAAGCCTGGGGCTCCCCAGGGCTGGGGCTCCCCAGGCCTGGGGCTCCCCCCTCCCAGGGGGAACCCTAAGCCTGGGGCTCCCCAGGGCTGGGGCTCCCCAGGCCTGGGGCTCCCCCCTCCCAGGGGGAACCCTAAGCCTGGGGCTCCCCAGGCCTGGGGCTCCCCCCTCCCAGGGGGAACCCTAAGCCTGGGGCTCCCCAGGGCTGGGGCTCCCCAGGCCTGGGGCTCCCCCCTCCCAGGGGGAACCCTAAGCCTGGGGCTCCCCAGGGCTGGGGCTCCCCAGGCCTGGGGCTCCCCCCTCCCAGGGGGAACCCTAAGCCTGGGGCTCCCCAGGGCTGGGGCTCCCCAGGCCTGGGGCTCCCCCCTCCCAGGGGGAACCCTAAGCCTGGGGCTCCCCAGGGCTGGGGCTCCCCAGGCCTGGGGCTCCCCCCTCCCAGGGGGAACCCTAAGCCTGGGGCTCCCCAGGGCTGGGGCTCCCCAGGCCTGGGGCTCCCCCCTCCCAGGGGGAACCCTAAGCCTGGGGCTCCCCAGGGCTGGGGCTCCCCAGGCCTGGGGCTCCCCCCTCCCAGGGGGAACCCTAAGCCTGGGGCTCCCCAGGGCTGGGGCTCCCCAGGCCTGGGGCTCCCCCCTCCCAGGGGGAACCCTAAGCCTGGGGCTCCCCAGGGCTGGGGCTCCCCAGGCCTGGGGCTCCCCCCTCCCAGGGGGAACCCTAAGCCTGGGGCTCCCCAGGGCTGGGGCTCCCCAGGCCTGGGGCTCCCCCCTCCCAGGGGGAACCCTAAGCCTGGGGCTCCCCAGGGCTGGGGCTCCCCAGGCCTGGGGCTCCCCCCTCCCAGGGGGAACCCTAAGCCTGGGGCTCCCCAGGGCTGGGGCTCCCCAGGCCTGGGGCTCCCCCCTCCCAGGGGGAACCCTAAGCCTGGGGCTCCCCAGGGCTGGGGCTCCCCAGGCCTGGGGCTCCCCCCTCCCAGGGGGAACCCTAAGCCTGGGGCTCCCCAGGGCTGGGGCTCCCCAGGCCTGGGGCTCCCCCCTCCCAGGGGGAACCCTAAGCCTGGGGCTCCCCAGGGCTGGGGCTCCCCAGGCCTGGGGCTCCCCCCTCCCAGGGGGAACCCTAAGCCTGGGGCTCCCCAGGGCTGGGGCTCCCCAGGCCTGGGGCTCCCCCCTCCCAGGGGGAACCCTAAGCCTGGGGCTCCCCAGGGCTGGGGCTCCCCAGGCCTGGGGCTCCCCCCTCCCAGGGGGAACCCTAAGCCTGGGGCTCCCCAGGACTGGGGCTCCCCAGGCCTGGGGCTCCCCCCTCCCAGGGGGAACCCTAAGCCTGGGGCTCAGGCCTGGGGCTCCCCCCTCCCAGGGGGAACCCTAAGCCTGGGGCTCCCCAGGGCTGGGGCTCCCCAGGCCTGGGGCTCCCCCCTCCCAGGGGGAACCCTAAGCCTGTGGCTCAGGCCTGGGGCTCCCCCCTCCCAGGGGGAACCCTAAGCCTGGGGCTCCCCTCCCGGGGGCTCCCCAGGCCTGGGGCTCCCCCCTCCCAGGGGGAACCCTAAGCCTGGGGCTCCCCTCCCGGGGGCTCCCCAGGCCTGGGGCTCCCCCCTCCCAGGGGGAACCCTAAGCCTGGCGCTCCCCTCCCGGGGGCTCCCCAGGCCTGGGGCTCCCCCCTCCCAGGGGGAACCCTAAGCCTGGGGCTCCCCTCCCGGGGGCTCCCCAGGCCTGGGGCTCCCCCCTCCCAGGGGGAACCATAAGCCTGGGGCTCCCCTCCCGGGGGCTCCCCAGGCCTGGGGCTCCCCCCTCCCAGGGGGAACCCTAAGCCTGGGGCTCCCCTCCCGGGGGCTCCCCAGGCCTGGGGCTCCCCCCTCCCAGGGGGAACCCTAAGCCTGGGGCTCCCCTCCCGGGGGCTCCCCAGGCCTGGGGCTCCCCCCTCCCAGGGGGAACCCTAAGCCTGGGGCTCCCCTCCCGGGGGCTCCCCAGGCCTGGGGCTCCCCCCTCCCAGGGGGAACCCTAAGCCTGGGGCTCCCCTCCCGGGGGCTCCCCAGGCCTGGGGCTCCCCCCTCCCAGGGGGAACCCTAAGCCTGGGGCTCCCCTCCCGGGGGCTCCCCAGGCCTGGGGCTCCCCCCTCCCAGGGGGAACCCTAAGCCTGGGGCTCCCCTCCCGGGGGCTCCCCAGGCCTGGGGCTCCCCCCTCCCAGGGGGAACCCTAAGCCTGGGGCTCCCCTCCCGGGGGCTCCCCAGGCCTGGGGCTCCCCCCTCCCAGGGGGAACCCAAAGCCTGGGGCTCCCCTCCCGGGGGCTCCCCAGGCCTGGGGCTCCCCCCTCCCAGGGGGAACCCAAAGCCTGGGGCTCCCCTCCCGGGGGCTCCCCAGGCCTGGGGCTCCCCCCTCCCAGGGGGAACCCAAAGCCTGGGGCTCCCCTCCCGGGGGCTCCCCAGGCCTGGGGCTCCCCCCTCCCAGGGGGAACCCTAAGCCGGGGGCTCCCCTCCCGGGGGCTCCCCAGGCCTAGGGCTCCCCCCTCCCAGGGGGAACCCTAAGCCGGGGGCTCCCCTCCCGGGGGCTCCCCAGGCCTAGGGCTCCCCCCTCCCAGGGGGAACCCTAAGCCGGGGGCTCCCCTACCGGGGGCTCCCCAGGCCTAGGGCTCCCCCCTCCCAGGGGGAACCCTAAGCCGGGGGCTCCGCTCCCGGGGGCTCCCCAGGCCTAGGGCTCCCCCCTCCAGGGGGAACCCTAAGCCGGGGGCTCCCCTCCCGGGGGCTCCCCAGGCCTGGGGCTCCCTCCTCCCAGGGGGAACCCTAAGCCGGGGGCTCCCCAGGGCTGGGGCTCCCCAGGCCTGGGGCTCCCCCCTCCCAGGGGGAACCCTAAGCCGGGGGCTCCCCAGGGCTGGGGCTCCCCAGGCCTGGGGCTCCCCCCTCCCAGGGGGAACCCTAAGCCGGGGGCTCCCCAGGGCTGGGGCTCCCCAGGCCTGGGGCTCCCCCCTCCCAGGGGGAACCCTAAGCCGGGGGCTCCCCAGGGCTGGGGCTCCCCAGGCCTGGGGCTCCCCCCTCCCAGGGGGAACCCTAAGCCGGGGGCTCCCCAGGGCTGGGGCTCCCCAGGCCTGGGGCTCCCCCCTCCCAGGGGGAACCCTAAGCCGGGGGCTCCCCAGGGCTGGGGCTCCCCAGGCCTGGGGCTCCCCCCTCCCAGGGGGAACCCTAAGCCGGGGGCTCCCCAGGGCTGGGGCTCCCCAGGCCTGGGGCTCCCCCCTCCCAGGGGGAACCCTAAGCCGGGGGCTCCCCAGGGCTGGGGCTCCCCAGGCCTGGGGCTCCCCCCTCCCAGGGGGAACCCTAATCGGGGGCTCCCCAGGGCTGGGGCTCCCCAGGCCTGGGGCTCCCCCCTCCCAGGGGGAAACCTAAGCCGGGGGCTCCCCAGGGCTGGGGCTCCCCAGGCCTGGGGCTCCCCCCTCCCAGGGGGAACCCTAAGCCGGGGGCTCCCCAGGGCTGGGGCTCCCCAGGCCTGGGGTTCCCCCCTCCCAGGGGGAACCCTAAGCCGGGGGCTCCCCAGGGCTGGGGCTCCCCAGGCCTGGGGCTCCCCCCTCCCAGGGGGAACCCTAAGCCGGGGGCTCCCCAGGGCTGGGGCTCCCCAGGCCTGGGGCTCCCCCCTCCCAGGGGGAACCCTAAGCCGGGGGCTCCCCAGGCCTGGGGCTCCCCCCTCCCAGGGGGAACCCTAAGCCGGGGGCTCCCCAGGGCTGGGGCTCCCCAGGCCTGGGGCTCCCCCCTCCCAGGGGGAACCCTAAGCCGGGGGCTCCCCAGGGCTGGGGCTCCCCAGGCCTGGGGCTCCCCCCTCCCAGGGGGAACCCTAAGCCGGGGGCTCCCCAGGGCTGGGGCTCCCCAGGCCTGGGGCTCCCCCCTCCCAGGGGGAACCCTAAGCCGGGGGCTCCCCAGGGCTGGGGCTCCCCAGGACTGGGGCTCCCCCCTCCCAGGGGGAACCCTAAGCCGGGGGCTCCCCAGGGCTGGGGCTCCCCAGGCCTGGGGCTCCCCCCTCCCAGGGTGAACCCTAAGCCGGGGGCTCCCCAGGGCTGGGGCTCCCCAGGCCTGGGGCTCCCCCCTCCCAGGGGGAACCCTAAGCCGGGGGCTCCCCAGGGCTGGGGCTCCCCAGGCCTGGGGCTCCCCCCTCCCAGGGGGAACCCTAAGCCGGGGGCTCCCCAGGGCTGGGGCTCCCCAGGGCTGGGGCTCCCCCCTCCCAGGGGGAACCCTAAGCCGGGGGCTCCCCAGGGCTGGGGCTCCCCAGGCCTAGGGCTCCCCCCTCCCAGGGGGAACCCTAAGCCGGGGGCTCCCCAGGCCTGGGGCTCCCCCCTCCCAGGGGGAACCCTAAGCCGGGGGCTCCCCAGGGCTGGGGCTCCCCAGGCCTAGGGCTCCCCCCTCCCAGGGGGAACCCTAAGCCGGGGGCTCCCCAGGGCTGGGGCTCCCCCCTCCCAGGGGGAACCCTAAGCCGGGGGCTCCCCAGGGCTGGGGCTCCCCAGGCCTAGGGCTCCCCCCTCCCAGGGGGAACCCTAAGCCGGGGGCTCCCCAGGGCTGGGGCTCCCCCCTCCCAGGGGGAACCCTAAGCCGGGGGCTCCCCAGGGCTGGGGCTCCCCAGGCCTAGGGCTCCCCCCTCCCAGGGGGAACCCTAAGCCGGGGGCTCCCCAGGGCTGGGGCTCCCCCCTCCCAGGGGGAACCCTAAGCCGGGGGCTCCCCAGGGCTGGGGCTCCCCAGGCCTAGGGCTCCCCCCTCCCAGGGGGAACCCTAAGCCGGGGGCTCCCCAGGGCTGGGGCTCCCCCCTCCCAGGGGGAACCCTAAGCCGGGGGCTCCCCAGGGCTGGGGCTCCCCAGGCCTAGGGCTCCCCCCTCCCAGGGGGAACCCTAAGCCGGGGGATCCCCAGGGCTGGGGCTCCCCCCTCCCAGGGGGAACCCTAAGCCGGGGGCTCCCCAGGGCTGGGGCTCGCCAGGCCTAGGGCTCCCCCCTCCCAGGGGGAACCCTAAGCCGGGGGCTCCCCAGGGCTGGGGCTCCCCCCTCCCAGGGGGAACCCTAAGCCGGGGGCTCCCCAGGGCGGGGGCTCCCCAGGCCTAGGGCTCCCCCCTCCCAGGGGGAACCCTAAGCCGGGGGCTCCCCAGGGCGGGGGCTCCCCCTCCCAGGGGGGAACCCTAAGCCGGGGGCTCCCCAGGGCGGGGGCTCCCCAGGCCTAGGGCTCCCCCCTCCCAGGGGGGAACCCTAAGCCGGGGGCTCCCCAGGGCGGGGGCTCCCCAGGCCTAGGGCTCCCCCCTCCCAGGGGGGAACCCTAAGCCGGGGGCTCCCCAGGGCGGGGGCTCCCCAGGCCTAGGGCTCCCCCCTCCCAGGGGGGAACCCTAAGCCGGGGGCTCCCCAGGCCGGGGGCTCCCCAGGCATAGGGCTCCCCCCTCCCAGGGGGGAACCCTAAGCCGGGGGCTCCCCAGGCCGGGGGCTCCCCAGGCCTAGGGCTCCCCCCTCCCAGGGGGGAACCCTAAGCCGTGGGCTCCCCAGGCCGGGGGCTCCCCAGGCCCAGGGCTCCCCCCTCCCAGGGGGGAACCCTAAGCCGGGGGCTCCCCAGGCCGGGGGCTCCCCAGGCCCAGAGCTCCCCCCTCCCAGGGGGGAACCCTAAGCCGGGGGCTCCCCAGGGCGGGGGCTCCCCAGGCCCAGGGATCCACCCTCCCAGGGGGGAACCCTAAGCCGGGGGCTCCCCAGGGCGGGGGCTCCCCAGGCCCAGGGCTCCCCCCTCCCAGGGGGGAACCCTAAGCCGGGGGCTCCCCAGGGCGGGGGCTCCCCAGGCCCAGGGCTCCCCCCTCCCAGGGGGGAAACCTAAGCCGGGGGCTCCCCAGGGCTGGGGCTCCCCAGGCCCGGGGCTCCCCCCTCCCAGGGGGAACCCTAAGCCGGGGGCTCCCCAGGGCTGGGGCTCCCCAGGCCTGGGGCTCCCCCCTCCCAGGGGGAACCCTAAGCCGGGGGCTCCCCAGGGCTGGGGCTCCCCAGGCCTGGGGCTCCCCCCTCCCAGGGGGAACCCTAAGCCGGGGGCTCCCCAGGGCTGGGGCTCCCCAGGCCTGGGGCTCCCCCCTCCCAGGGGGAACCCTAAGCCGGGGGCTCCCCAGGGCTGGGGCTCCCCAGGCCTGGGGCTCCCCCCTCCCAGGGGAAACCCTAAGCCGGGGGCTCCCGAGGGCTGGGGCTCCCCAGGCCTGGGGCTCCCCCCTCCCAGGGGGAACCCTAAGCCGGGGGCTCCCCAGGGCTGGGGCTCCCCAGGCCTGGGGCTCCCCCCTCCCAGGGGGAACCCTAAGCCGGGGGCTCCCCAGGGCTGGGGCTCCCCAGGCCTAGGGCTCCCCCCTCCCAGGGGGAAACCTAAGCCGGGGGCTCCCCAGGCCTGGGGCTCCCCCCTCCCAGGGGGAACCCTAAGCCGGGGGCTCCCCAGGGCTGGGGCTCCCCAGGCCTAGGGCTCCCCCCTCCCAGGGGGAACCCTAAGCCGGGGGCTCCCCAGGGCTGGGGCTCCCCCCTCCCAGGGGGAACCCTAAGCCGGGGGCTCCCCAGGGCTGGGGCTCCCCAGGCCTAGGGTTCCCCCCTCCCAGGGGGAACCCTAAGCCGGGGGCTCCCCAGGGCTGGGGCTCCCCCCTCCTAGGGGGAACCCTAAGCCGGGGGCTCCCCAGGGCTGGGGCTCCCCAGGCCTAGGGCTCCCCCCTCCTAGGGGGAACCCTAAGCCGGGGGCTCCCCAGGGCTGGGGCTCCCCCCTCCCAGGGGGAACCCTAAGCCGGGGGCTCCCCAGGGCTGGGGCTCCCCAGGCCTAGGGCTCCCCCCTCCCAGGGGGAACCCTAAGCCGGGGGCTCCCCAGGGCTGGGGCTCCCTCCTCCCAGAGGGAACCCTAAGCCGGGGGCTCCCCAGGGCTGGGGCTCCCCAGGCCTAGGGCTCCCCCCTCCCAGGGGGAACCCTAAGCCGGGGGCTCCCCAGGGCTGGGGCTCCCCCCTCCCAGGGGGAACCCTAAGCCGGGGGCTCCCCAGGGCTGGGGCTCCCCCCTCCCAGGGGGAACCCTAAGCCGGGGGCTCCCCAGGGCTGGGGCTCCCCAGGCCTAGGGCTCCCCCCTCCCAGGGGGAACCCTAAGCCGGGGGCTCCCCAGGGCTGGGGCTCCCCCCTCCCAGGGGGAACCCTAAGCCGGGGGCTCCCCAGGGCTGGGGCTCGCCAGGCCTAGGGCTCCCCCCTCCCAGGGGGAACCCTAAGCCGGGGGCTCCCCAGGGCTGGGGCTCCCCCCTCCCAGGGGGAACCCTAAGCAGGGGGCTCCCCAGGGCGGGGGCTCCCCAGGCCTAGGGCTCCCCCCTCCCAGGGGGAACCCTAAGCCGGGGGCTCCCCAGGGCGGGGGCTCCCCCCTCCCAGGGGGGAACCCTAAGCCGGGGGCTCCCCAGGGCAGGGGCTCCCCAGGCCTAGGGCTCCCCCCTCCCAGGGGGGAACCCTAAGCCGGGGGCTCCCCAGGCCGGGGGCTCCCCAGGCCTAGGGCTCCCCCCTCCCAGGGGGGAACCCTAAGCCGGGGGCTCCCCAGGCCGGGGGCTCCCCAGGCCTAGGGCTCCCCCCTCCCAGGGGGGAACCCTAAGCCGGGGGCTCCCCAGGCCGGGGGCTCCCCAGGCCTAGGGCTCCCCCCTCCCAGGGGGGAACCCTAAGCCGGGGGCTCCCCAGGCCGGGGGCTCCCCAGGCCCAGGGCTCCCCCCTCCCAGGGGGGAACCCTAAGCCGGGGGCTCCCCTTGCCGGGGGCTCCCCAGGCCCAGGGCTCCCCCCTCCCAGGGGGGAACCCTAAGCCGGGGGCTCCCCAGGGCGGGGGCTCCCCAGGCCCAGGGCTCCCCCCTCCCAGGGGGGAACCCTAAGCCGGGGGCTCCCCAGGGCGGGGGCTCCCCAGGCCCGGGGCTCCCCCCTACCAGGGGGGAACCCTAAGCCGGGGGCTCCCCAGGGCTGGGGCTCCCCAGGCCCGGGGCTCCCCCCTCCCAGGGGGAACCCTAAGCCTGGGGTTCCCCTCCCGGGGGCTCCCCAGGCCTGGGGCTCCCCCCTCCCAGGGGGAACCCTAAGCCTGGGGCTCCCCTCCCGGGGGCTCCCCAGGCCTGGGGCTCCCCCCTCCCAGGGGGAACCCTAAGCCTGGGGCTCCCCTCCCGGGGGCTCCCCAGGCCTGGGGCTCCCACCTCCCAGGGGGAACCCTAAGCCTGGGGCTCCCCTCCCGGGGGCTCCCCAGGCCTGGGGCTCCCCCCTCCCAGGGGGAACCCTAAGCCTGGGGCTCCCCTCCCGGGGGCTCCCCAGGCCTGGGGCTCCCCCCTCCCAGGGGGAACCCTAAGCCTGGGGCTCCCCTCCCGGGGGCTCCCCAGGCCTGGGGCTCCCCCCTCCCAGGGGGAACCCTAAGCCTGGGGCTCCCCTCCCGGGGGCTCCCCAGGCCTGGGGCTCCCCCCTCCCCCTCCCGGTGGCTCCCCAGGCCTGGGGCTCCCCCCTCCCAGGGGGAACCCTAAGCCTGGGGCTCCCCTCCCGGGGGCTCCCCAGGCCTGGGGCTCCCCCCTCCCAGGGGGAACCCTAAGCCTGGGGCTCCCCCCTCCCAGGGGGAACCCTAAGCCTGGGGCTCCCCTCCCGGGGGCTCCCCAGGCCTGGGGCTCCCCCCTCCCAGGGGGAACCCTAAGCCTGGGGCTCCCCTCCCGGGGGCTCCCCAGGCCTGGGGCTCCCCCCTCCCAGGGGGAACCCTAAGCCTGGGGCTCCCCTCCCGGGGGCTCCCCCGGCCTGGGGGCTCCCCCCTCCCAGGGGGAACCCCCAAACCGGGGGCTCCCCAGGGCTGGGGGCTCCCCCGGCCTGGGGGCTCCCCCCTCACAGGGGGAACCCCCAGGCCGGGGGCTCCCCAGGGCTGGGGGCTCCCCGGCCTGGGGGCTCCCCCCTCCCAGGGGGAACCCCCAGGCCGGGGGCTCCCCAGGGCTGGGGGCTCCCCCCTAAGCCGGGGGCTCCCCAGGGCTGGGGCTCCCCAGGCCTCGGGCTCCCCCCTCCCAGGGGGAACCCTAAGCCGGGGGCTCCCCAGGGCTGGGGCTCCCCAGGCCTCGGGCTCCCCCCTCCCAGGGGGAACCCTAAGCCGGGGGCTCCCCAGGGCTGGGGCTCCCCAGGCCTCGGGCTCCCCCCTCCCAGGGGGAACCACAAGCCGGGGGCTCCCCAGGGCTGGGGCTCCCCAGGCCTAGGGCTCCCCCCTCCCAGGGGGAACCCTAAGCCGGGGGCTCCCCAGGGCTGGGGCTCCCCAGGCCTAGGGCTCCCCCCTCCCAGGGGGAACCTTAATCCGGGGGCTCCCCAGGGCTGGGGCTCCCCAGGCCTAGGGCTCCCCCCTCCCAGGGGGAACCCTAAGCCGGGGGCTCCCCTCCCGGGGGCTCCCCAGGCCTAGGGCTCCCCCCTCCCAGGGGGAACCCTAAGCCGGGGGCTCCCCTCCCGGGGGCTCCCCAGGCCTAGGGCTCCCCCCTCCCAGGGGGAACCCTAAGCCGGGGGCTCCCCTCCCGGGGGCTCCCCAGGCCTAGGGCTCCCCCCTCCCAGGGGGAACCCTAAGTCGGGGGCTCCCCTCCCGGGGGCTCCCCAGGCCTAGGGCTCCCCCCTCCCAGGGGGAACCCTAAGCCGGGGGCTCCCCTCCCGGGGGCTCCCCAGGCCTAGGGCTCCCCCCTCCCAGGGGGGACCCTAAGCCGGGGGCTCCCCAGGGCTGGGGCTCCCCAGGCCTAGGGCTCCCCCCTCCCAGGGGGAACCCTAAGCCGGGGGCTCCCCAGGGCTGGGGCTCCCCAGGCCTAGGGCTCCCCCCTCCCAGGGGGAACCCTAAGCCGGGGGCTCCCCAGGGCTGGGGCTCCCCAGGCCTAGGGCTCCCCCCTCCCAGGGGGAACCCTAAGCCGGCGCTCCCCAGGGCTGGGGCTCCCCAGGCCTAGGGCTCCCCCCTCCCAGGGGGAACCCTAAGCCGGGGGCTCCCCAAGGCTGGGGCTCCCCAGGCCTAGGGCTCCCCCCTCCCAGGGGGAACCCTAAGCCGGGGGCTCCCCAGGGCTGGGGCTCCCCAGGCCTAGGGCTCCCCCCTCCCAGGGGGAACCCTAAGCCGGGGGCTCCCCAGGGCTGGGGCTCCCCAGGCCTAGGGCTCCCCCCTCCCAGGGGGAACCCTAAGCCGGGGGCTCCCCTCCCGGGGGCTCCCCAGGCCTAGGGCTCCCCCTCCCAGGGGGAACCCTAAGCCGGGGGCTCCCCAGGGCTGGGGCTCCCCAGGCCTAGGTCTCCCCCCTCCTAGGGGAAACCCTAAGCCGGGGGCTCCCCAGGGCTGGGGCTCCCCAGGCCTAGGGCTCCCCCCTCCCAGGGGGAACCCTAAGCCGGGGGCTCCCCAGGGCTGGGGCTCCCCAGGCCTAGGGCTCCCCCCTCCCAGGGGGAACCCTAAGCCGGGGGCTCCCCAGGGCTGGGGCTCCCCTGGCCTAGGGCTCCCCCCTCCCAGGGGGAACCCTAAGCCGGGGGCTCCCCTCCCGGGGGCTCCCCAGGCCTAGGGCTCCCCCCTCCCAGGGGGAACCCTAAGCCGGGGGCTCCCCAGGGCTGGGGCTCCCCAGGCCTAGGGCTCCCCCCTCCCAGGGGGAACCCTAAGCCGGGGGCTCCCCAGGGCTGGGGCTCCCCAGGCCTAGGGCTCCCCCCTCCCAGGGGGAACCCTAAGCCGGGGGCTCCCCTCCCGGGGGCTCCCCAGGCCTAGGGCTCCCCCCTCCCAGGGGGAACCCTAAGCCGGGGGCTCCCCTCCCGGGGGCTCCCCAGGCCTAGGGCTCCCCCGTCCCAGGGGGAACCCTAAGCCGGGGGCTCCACTCCCGGGGGCTCCCCAGGCCTAGGGCTCCCCCCTCCCAGGGGGAACCCTAAGCCGGGGGCTCCCCTCCCTGGGGCTCCCCAGGCCTAGGGCTCCCCCCTCCCAGGGGGAACCCTAAGCCGGGGGCTCCATCCCGGGGGCTCCCCAGGCCTAGGGCTCCCCCCTCCCAGGGGGAACCCTAAGCCGGGGGCTCCATCCCGGGGGCTCCCCAGGCCTAGGGCTCCCCCCTCCCAGGGGGAACCCTAAGCCGGGGGCTCCCCTCCCGGGGGCTCCCCAGGCCTCGGGCTCCCCCCTCCCAGGGGGAACCCTAAGCCGGGGGCTCCCCTCCCGGGGGCTCCCCAGGCCTCGGGCTCCCCCCTCCCAGGGGGAACCCTAAGCCGGGGGCTCCCCTCCCGGGGGCTCCCCAGGCCTAGGGCTCCCCCCTCCCAGGAGGGACCCTAAGCCGGGGGCTCCCCAGGGCTGGGGCTCCCCAGGCCTAGGGCTCCCCCCTTCCAGGGGGAACCCTAAGGCGGGGGCTCCCCAGGGCTGGGGCTCCCCAGGCCTCGGGCTCCCCCCTCCCAGGGGGAACCCTAAGGCGGGGGCTCCCCAGGGCTGGGGCTCCCCAGGCCTCGGGCTCCCCCCTCCCAGGGGGAACCCTAAGCCGGGGGCTCCCCAGGGCTGGGGCTCCCCAGGCCTCGGGCTCCCCCCTCCCAGGGGGAACCCTAAGCCGGGGGCTCCCCAGGGCTGGGGCTCCCCAGGCCTCGGGCTCCCCCCTCCCAGGGGGAACCCTAAGCCGGGGGCTCCCCAGGGCTGGGGCTCCCCAGGCCTCGGGCTCCCCCCTCCCAGGGGGAACCCTAAGCCGGGGGCTCCCCAGGGCTGGGGCTCCCCAGGCCTCGGGCTCCCCCCTCCCAGGGGGAACCCTAAGCCGGGGGCTCCCCAGGGCTGGGGCTCCCCAGGCCTCGGGCTCCCCCCTCCCAGGGGGAACCCTAAGCCGGGGGCTCCCCAGGGCTGGGGCTCCCCAGGCCTCGGGCTCCCCCCTCCCAGGGGGAACCCTAAGCCGGGGGCTCCCCAGGGCTGGGGCTCCCCAGGCCTCGGGCTCCCCCCTCCCAGGGGGAACCATAAGCCGGGGGCTCCCCAGGGCTGGGGCTCCCCAGGCCTCGGGCTCCCCCCTCCCAGGGGGAACCCTAAGCCGGGGGCTCCCCAGGGCTGGGGCTCCCCAGGCCTCGGGCTCCCCCCTCCCAGGGGGAACCCTAAGCCGGGGGCTCCCCAGGGCTGGGGCTCCCCAGGCCTCGGGCTCCCCCCTCCCAGGGGGAACCCTAAGCCGGGGGCTCCCCAGGGCTGGGGCTCCCCAGGCCTCGGGCTCCCCCCTCCCAGGGGGAACCCTAAGCCGGGGGCTCCCCAGGGCTGGGGCTCCCCAGGCCTCGGGCTCCCCCCTCCCAGGGGGAACCCTAAGCCGGGGGCTCCCCAGGGCTGGGGCTCCCCAGGCCTCGGGCTCCCCCCTCCCAGGGGGAACCCTAAGCCGGGGGCTCCCCAGGGCTGGGGCTCCCCAGGCCTCGGGCTCCCCCCTCCCAGGGGGAACCGTAAGCCGGGGGCTCCACAGGGCTGGGGCTCCCCAGGCCTCGGGCTCCCCCCTCCCAGGGGGAACCCTAAGCCGGGGGCTCCCCAGGGCTGGGGCTCCCCAGGCCTCGGGCTCCCCCCTCCCAGGGGGAACCCTAAGCCGGGGGCTCCCCAGGGCTGGGGCTCCCCAGGCCTCGGGCTCCCCCCTCCCAGGGGGAACCCTAAGCCGGGGGCTCCCCAGGGCTGGGGCTCCCCAGGCCTCGGGCTCCCCCCTCCCAGGGGGAACTCTAAGCCGGGGGCTCCCCAGGGCTGGGGCTCCCCAGGCCTCGGGCTCCCCCCTCCCAGGGGGAACCCTAAGCCGGGGGCTCCCCAGGGCTGGGGCTCCCCAGGCCTCGGGCTCCCCCCTCCCAGGGGGAACCCTATGCCGGGGGCTCCCCAGGGCTGGGGCTCCCCAGGCCTCGGGCTCCCCCCTCCCAGGGGGAACCCTTAGCCGGGGGCTCCCCAGGGCTGGGGCTCCCCAGGCCTCGGGCTCCCCCCTCCCAGGGGGAACCCTAAGCCGGGGACTCCCCAGGGCTGGGGCTCCCCAGGCCTAGGGCTCCCCCCTCCCAGGGGGAACCCTAAGCCGGGGGCTCCCCAGGGCTGGGGCTCCCCAGGCCTAGGGCTCCCCCCTCCCAGGGGGAACCCTAAGCCGGGGGCTCCCCAGGGCTGGGGCTCCCCAGGCCTAGGGCTCCCCCCTCCCAGGGGGAACCCTAAGCCGGGGGCTCCCCTCCCGGGGTCTCCCCAGGCCTAGGGCTCCCCCCTCCCAGGGGGAACACTAAGCCGGGGGCTCCCCTCCCGGGGGCTCCCCAGGCCTAGGGCTCCCCCCTCCCAGGGGGAACCATAAGCCGGGGGCTCCCCTCCCGGGGGCTCCCCAGGCCTAGGGCTCCCCCCTCCCAGGGGGAACCCTAAGCCGGGGGCTCCCCTCCCGGGGGCTCCCCAGGCCTAGGGCTCCCCCCTCCCAGGGGGAACCCTAAGCCGGGGGCTCCCCTCCCGGGGGCTCCCCAGGCCTAGGGCTCCCCCCTCCCAGGGGGAACCCTAAGCCGGGGGCTCCCCTCCCGGGGGCTCCCCAGGCCTAGGGCTCCCCCCTCCCAGGGGGAACCCTAAGCCGGGGGCTCCCCAGGGCTGGGGCTCCCCAGGCCTAGGGCTCCCCCCTCCCAGGGGGAACCCTAAGCCGGGGGCTCCCCTCCCGGGGGCTCCCCAGGCCTAGGGCTCCCCCCTCCCAGGGGGAACCCTAAGCCGGGGGCTCCCCTCCCGGGGGCTCCCCAGGCCTAGGGCTCCCCCCTCCCAGGGGGAACCCTAAGCCGGGGGCTCCCCAGGGCTGGGGCTCCCCAGGCCTAGGGCTCCCCCCTCCCAGGGGGAACCCTAAGCCGGGGGCTCCCCTCCCGGGGGCTCCCCAGGCCTAGGGCTCCCCCCTCCCAGGGGGAACCCTAAGCCGGGGGCTCCCCTCCCGGGGGCTCCCCAGGCCTAGGGCTCCCCCCTCCCAGGGGGAACCCTAAGCCGGGGGCTCCCCTCCCGGGGGCTCCCCAGGCTTAGGGCTCCCCCCTCCCAGGGGGAACCCTAAGCCGGGGGCTCCCCTCCCGGGGGCTCCCCAGGCCTAGGGCTCCCCCCTCCCAGGGGGAACCCTAAGCCGGGGGCTCCCCAGGGCTGGGGCTCCCCAGGCCTAGGGCTCCCCCCTCCCAGGGGGAACCCTAAGCCGGGGGCTCCCCAGGGCTGGGGCTCCCCAGGCCTAGGGTTCCCCCCTCCCAGGGGGAACCCTAAGCCGGGGGCTCCCCAGGGCTGGGGCTCCCCCGGCCTAGGGCTCCCCCCCCCAGGGGGAACCCTAAGCCGGGGGCTCCCCAGGGCTGGGGCTCCCCAGGCCTAGGGCTCCCCCCTCCCAGGGGGAACCCTAAGCCGGGGGCTCCCCAGGGCTGGGGCTCCCCAGGCCTAGGGCTCCCCCCTCCCAGGGGGAACCCTAAGCCGGGGGCTCCACTCCCGGGGGCTCCCCAGGCCTAGGGCTCCCCCGTCCCAGGGGGAACCCTAAGCCGGGGGCTCCACTCCCGGGGGCTCCCCAGGCCTAGGGCTCCCCCCTCCCAGGGGGAACCCTAAGCCGGGGGCTCCCCTCCCGGGGGCTCCCCAGGCCTAGGGCTCCCCCCTCCCAGGGGGAACCCTAAGCCGGGGGCTCCATCCCGGGGGCTCCCCAGGCCTAGGGCTCCCCCCTCCCAGGGGGAACCCTAAGCCGGGGGCTCCATCCCGGGGGCTCCCCAGGCCTAGGGCTCCCCCCTCCCAGGGGGAACCCTAAGCCGGGGGCTCACCTCCCGGGGGCTCCCCAGGCCTAGGGCTCCCCCCTCCCAGGGGGAACCCTAAGCCGGGGGCTCCCCTCCCGGGGGCTCCCCAGGCCTCGGGCTCCCCCCTCCCAGGGGGAACCCTAAGCCGGGGGCTCCCCTCCCGGGGGCTCCCCAGGCCTAGGGCTCCCCCCTCCCAGGAGGGACCCTAAGCCGGGGGCTCCCCAGGGCTGGGGCTCCCCAGGCCTCGGGCTCCCCCCTCCCAGGGGGAACCCTAAGCCGGGGGCTCCCCAGGGCTGGGGCTCCCCAGGCCTCGGGCTCCCCCCTCCCAGGGGGATCCCTAAGCCGGGGGCTCCCCAGGGCTGGGGCTCCCCAGGCCTCGGGCTCCCCCCTCCCAGGGGGAACCCTAAGCCGGGGGCTCCCCAGGGCTGGGGCTCCCCAGGCCTCGGGCTCCCCCCTCCCAGGGGGAACCCTAAGCCGGGGGCTCCCCAGGGCTGGGGCTCCCCAGGCCTCGGGCTCCCCCCTCCCAGGGGGAACCCTAAGCCGGGGGCTCCCCAGGGCTGGGGCTCCCCAGGCCTCGGTCTCCCCCCTCCTAGGGGGAACCCTAAGCCGGGGGCTCCCCAGGGCTGGGGCTCCCCAGGCCTCGGGCTCCCCCCTCCCAGGGGGAACCCTAAGCCGGGGGCTCCCCAGGGCTGGGGCTCCCCAGGCCTCGGGCTCCCCCCTCCCAGGGGGAACCCTAAGCCGGGGGCTCCCCAGGGCTGGGGCTCCCCAGGCCTCGGGCTCCCCCCTCCCAGGGGGAACCCTAAGCCGGGGGCTCCCCAGGGCTGGGGCTCCCCAGGCCTCGGGCTCCCCCCTCCCAGGGGGAACCCTAAGCCGGGGGCTCCCCAGGGCTGGGGCTCCCCAGGCCTCGGGCTCCCCCCTCCCAGGGGGAACCCTAAGCCGGGGGCTCCCCAGGGCTGGGGCTCCCCAGGCCTCGGGCTCCCCCCTCCCAGGGGGAACCCTAAGCCGGGGGCTCCCCAGGGCTGGGGCTCCCCAGGCCTCGGGCTCCCCCCTCCCAGGGGGAACCCTAAGCCGGGGGCTCCCCAGGGCTGGGGCTCCCCAGGCCTCGGGCTCCCCCCTCCCAGGGGGAACCCTAAGCCGGGGGCTCCCCTCCCGGGGGCTCCCCAGGCCTAGGGCTCCCCCCTCCCAGGGGGAACCCTAAGACGGGGGCTCCCCAGGGCTGGGGCTCCCCAGGCCTAGGGCTCCCCCCTCCCAGGGGGAACCCTAAGCCGGGGGCTCCCCAGGGCTGGGGCTCCCCCGGCCTAGGGCTCCCCCCCCCAGGGGGAACCCTAAGCCGGGGGCTCCCCAGGGCTGGGGCTCCCCAGGCCTAGGGCTCCCCCCTCCCAGGGGGAACCCTAAGCCGGGGGCTCCCCAGGGCTGGGGCTCCCCAGGCCTAGGGCTCCCCCCTCCCAGGGGGAACCCTAAGCCGGGGGCTCCCCTCCCGGGGGCTCCCCAGGGCTGGGGCTCCCCAGGCCTCGGGCTCCCCCCTCCCAGGGGGATCCCTAAGCCGGGGGCTCCCCAGGGCTGGGGCTCCCCAGGCCTCGGGCTCCCCCCTCCCAGGGGGAACGCTAAGCCGGGGGCTCCCCAGGGCTGGGGCTCCCCAGGCCTCGGGCTCCCCCCTCCCAGGGGGAACCCTAAGCCGGGGGCTCCCCAGGGCTGGGGCTCCCCAGGCCTCGGGCTCCCCCCTCCCAGGGGGAACCCTAAGCCGGGGGCTCCCCAGGGCTGGGGCTCCCCAGGCCTCGGGCTCCCCCCTCCCAGGGGGAACCCTAAGCCGGGGGCTCCCCAGGGCTGGGGCTCCCCAGGCCTCGGGCTCCCCCCTCCCAGGGGGAACCCTAAGCCGGGGGCTCCCCAGGGCTGGGGCTCCCCAGGCCTCGGGCTCCCCCCTCCCAGGGGGAACCCTAAGCCGGGGGCTCCCCAGGGCTGGGGCTCCCCAGGCCTCGGGCTCCCCCCTCCCAGGGGGAACCCTAAGCCGGGGGCTCCCCAGGGCTGGGGCTCCCCAGGCCTCGGGCTCCCCCCTCCCAGGGGGAACCCTAAGCCGGGGGCTCCCCAGGGCTGGGGCTCCCCAGGCCTCGGGCTCCCCCCTCCCAGGGGGAACCCTAAGCCGGGGGCTCCCCAGGGCTGGGGCTCCCCAGGCCTCGGGCTCCCCCCTCCCAGGGGGAACCCTAAGCCGGGGGCTCCCCAGGGCTGGGGCTCCCCAGGCCTCGGGCTCCCCCCTCCCAGGGGGAACCCTAAGCCGGGGGCTCCCCAGGGCTGGGGCTCCCCAGGCCTCGGGCTCCCCCCTCCCAGGGGGAACCCTAAGCCGGGGGCTCCCCAGGGCTGGGGCTCCCCAGGCCTCGGGCTCCCCCCTCCCAGGGGGAACCCTAAGCCGGGGGCTCCCCAGGGCTGGGGCTCCCCAGGCCTCGGGCTCCCCCCTCCCAGGGGGAACCCTAAGCCGGGGGCTCCCCTCCCGGGGGCTCCCCAGGCCTAGGGCTCCCCCCTCCCAGGGGGAACCCTAAGCCGGGGGCTCCCCAGGGCTGGGGCTCCCCAGGCCTAGGGCTCCCCCCTCCCAGGGGGAACCCTAAGCCGGGGGCTCCCCTCCCGGGGGCTCCCCAGGCCTAGGGCTCCCCCCTCCCAGGGGGAACCCTAAGCCGGGGGCTCCCCTCCCGGGGGCTCCCCAGGCCTAGGGCTCCCCCCTCCCAGGGGGAACCCTAAGCCGGGGGCTCCCCTCCCGGGGGCTCCCCAGGCTTAGGGCTCCCCCCTCCCAGGGGGAACCCTAAGCCGGGGGCTCCCCTCCCGGGGGCTCCCCAGGCCTAGGGCTCCCCCCTCCCAGGGGGAACCCTAAGCCGGGGGCTCCCCAGGGCTGGGGCTCCCCAGGCCTAGGGCTCCCCCCTCCCAGGGGGAACCCTAAGCCGTGGGCTCCCCAGGGCTGGGGCTCCCCAGGCCTAGGGTTCCCCCCTCCCAGGGGGAACCCTAAGCCGGGGGCTCCCCAGGGCTGGGGCTCCCCCGGCCTAGGGCTCCCCCCCCCCAGGGGGAACCCTAAGCCGGGGGCTCCCCAGGGCTGGGGCTCCCCAGGCCTAGGGCTCCCCCCTCCCAGGGGGAACCCTAAGCCGGGGGCTCCCCAGGGCTGGGGCTCCCCAGGCCTAGGGCTCCCCCCTCCCAGGGGGAACCCTAAGCCGGGGGCTCCCCTCCCGGGGGCTCCCCAGGCCTAGGGCTCCCCCGTCCCAGGGGGAACCCTAAGCCGGGGGCTCCACTCCCGGGGGCTCCCCAGGCCTAGGGCTCCCCCCTCCCAGGGGGAACCCTAAGCCGGGGGCTCCCCTCCCGGGGGCTCCCCAGGCCTAGGGCTCCCCCCTCCTAGGGGGAACCCTAAGCCGGGGGCTCCATCCCGGGTGCTCCCCAGGCCTAGGGCTCCCCCCTCCCAGGGGGAACCCTAAGCCGGGGGCTCCATCCCGGGGGCTCCCCAGGCCTAGGGCTCCCCCCTCCCAGGGGGAACCCTAAGCCGGGGGCTCCCCTCCCGGGGGCTCCCCAGGCCTAGGGCTCCCCCCTCCCAGGGGGAACCCTAAGCCGGGGGCTCCCCTCCCGGGGGCTCCCCAGGCCTCGGGCTCCCCCCTCCCAGGGGGAACCCTAAGCCGGGGGCTCCCCTCCCGGGGGCTCCCCAGGCCTAGGGCTCCCCCCTCCCAGGAGGGACCCTAAGCCGGGGGCTCCCCAGGGCTGGGGCTCCCCAGGCCTCGGGCTCCCCCCTCCCATGGGGAACCCTAAGCCGGGGGCTCCCCAGGGCTGGGGCTCCCCAGGCCTCGGGCTCCCCCCTCCCAGGGGGAACCCTAAGCCGGGGGCTCCCCAGGGCTGGGGCTCCCCAGGCCTCGGGCTCCCCCCTCCCAGGGGGAACCCTAAGCCGGGGGCTCCCCAGGGCTGGGGCTAACCCAGGCCTCGGGCTCCCCCCTCCCAGGGGGAACCGTAAGCCGGGGGCTCCACAGGGCTGGGGCTCCCCAGGCCTCGGGCTCCCCCCTCCCAGGGGGAACCCTAAGCCGGGGGCTCCCCAGGGCTGGGGCTCCCCAGGCCTCGGGCTCCCCCCTCCCAGGGGGAACCCTAAGCCGGGGGCTCCCCAGGGCTGGGGCTCCCCAGGCCTCGGGCTACCCCCTCCCAGGGGGAACCCTAAGCCGGGGGCTCCCCAGGGCTGGGGCTCCCCAGGCCTCGGGCTCCCCCCTCCCAGGGGGAACTCTAAGCCGGGGGCTCCCCAGGGCTGGGGCTCCCCAGGCCTCGGGCTCCCCCCTCCCAGGGGGAACCCTAAGCCGGGGGCTCCCCAGGGCTGGGGCTCCCCAGGCCTCGGGCTCCCCCCTCCCAGGGGGAACCCTAAGCCGGGGGCTCCCCAGGGCTGGGGCTCCCCAGGCCTCGGGCTCCCCCCTCCCAGGGGGAACCCTTAGCCGGGGGCTCCCCAGGGCTGGGGCTCCCCAGGCCTCGGGCTCCCCCCTCCCAGGGGGAACCCTAAGCCGGGGACTCCCCAGGGCTGGGGCTCCCCAGGCCTAGGGCTCCCCCCTCCCAGGGGGAACCCTAAGCCGGGGGCTCCCCAGGGCTGGGGCTCCCCAGGCCTAGGGCTCCCCCCTCCCAGGGGGAACCCTAAGCCGGGGGCTCCCCAGGGCTGGGGCTCCCCAGGCCTAGGGCTCCCCCCTCCCAGGGGGAACCCTAAGCCGGGGGCTCCCCTCCCGGGGTCTCCCCAGGCCTAGGGCTCCCCCCTCCCAGGGGGAACACTAAGCCGGGGGCTCCCCTCCCGGGGGCTCCCCAGGCCTAGGGCTCCCCCCTCCCAGGGGGAACCATAAGCCGGGGGCTCCCCTCCCGGGGGCTCCCCAGGCCTAGGGCTCCCCCCTCCCAGGGGGAACCCTAAGCCGGGGGCTCCCCTCCCGGGGGCTCCCCAGGCCTAGGGCTCCCCCCTCCCAGGGGGAACCCTAAGCCGGGGGCTCCCCTCCCGGGGGCTCCCCAGGCCTAGGGCTCCCCCGTCCCAGGGGGAACCCTAAGCCGGGGGCTCCCCTCCCGGGGGCTCCCCAGGCCTAGGGCTCCCCCCTCCCAGGGGGAACCCTAAGCCGGGGGCTCCCCAGGGCTGGGGCTCCCCAGGCCTAGGGCTCCCCCCTCCCAGGGGGAACCCTAAGCCGGGGGCTCCCCTCCCGGGGGCTCCCCAGGCCTAGGGCTCCCCCCTCCCAGGGGGAACCCTAAGCCGGGGGCTCCCCTCCCGGGGGCTCCCCAGGCCTAGGGCTCCCCCCTCCCAGGGGGAACCCTAAGCCGGGGGCTCCCCAGGGCTGGGGCTCCCCAGGCCTAGGGCTCCCCCCTCCCAGGGGGAACCCTAAGCCGGGGGCTCCCCTCCCGGGGGCTCCCCAGGCCTAGGGCTCCCCCCTCCCAGGGGGAACCCTAAGCCGGGGGCTCCCCTCCCGGGGGCTCCCCAGGCCTAGGGCTCCCCCCTCCCAGGGGGAACCCTAAGCCGGGGGCTCCCCTCCCGGGGGCTCCCCAGGCTTAGGGCTCCCCCCTCCCAGGGGGAACCCTAAGCCGGGGGCTCCCCTCCCGGGGGCTCCCCAGGCCTAGGGCTCCCCCCTCCCAGGGGGAACCCTAAGCCGGGGGCTCCCCAGGGCTGGGGCTCCCCAGGCCTAGGGCTCCCCCCTCCCAGGGGGAACCCTAAGCCGGGGGATCCCCAGGGCTGGGGCTCCCCCCTCCCAGGGGGAACCCTAAGCCGGGGGCTCCCCAGGGCTGGGGCTCGCCAGGCCTAGGGCTCCCCCCTCCCAGGGGGAACCCTAAGCCGGGGGCTCCCCAGGGCTGGGGCTCCCCCCTCCCAGGGGGAACCCTAAGCCGGGGGCTCCCCAGGGCGGGGGCTCCCCAGGCCTAGGGCTCCCCCCTCCCAGGGGGAACCCTAAGCCGGGGGCTCCCCAGGGCGGGGGCTCCCCCTCCCAGGGGGGAACCCTAAGCCGGGGGCTCCCCAGGGCGGGGGCTCCCCAGGCCTAGGGCTCCCCCCTCCCAGGGGGGAACCCTAAGCCGGGGGCTCCCCAGGGCGGGGGCTCCCCAGGCCTAGGGCTCCCCCCTCCCAGGGGGGAACCCTAAGCCGGGGGCTCCCCAGGGCGGGGGCTCCCCAGGCCTAGGGCTCCCCCCTCCCAGGGGGGAACCCTAAGCCGGGGGCTCCCCAGGCCGGGGGCTCCCCAGGCATAGGGCTCCCCCCTCCCAGGGGGGAACCCTAAGCCGGGGGCTCCCCAGGCCGGGGGCTCCCCAGGCCTAGGGCTCCCCCCTCCCAGGGGGGAACCCTAAGCCGGGGGCTCCCCAGGCCGGGGGCTCCCCAGGCCCAGGGCTCCCCCCTCCCAGGGGGGAACCCTAAGCCGGGGGCTCCCCAGGCCGGGGGCTCCCCAGGCCCAGAGCTCCCCCCTCCCAGGGGGGAACCCTAAGCCGGGGGCTCCCCAGGGCGGGGGCTCCCCAGGCCCAGGGATCCACCCTCCCAGGGGGGAACCCTAAGCCGGGGGCTCCCCAGGGCGGGGGCTCCCCAGGCCCAGGGCTCCCCCCTCCCAGGGGGGAACCCTAAGCCGGGGGCTCCCCAGGGCGGGGGCTCCCCAGGCCCAGGGCTCCCCCCTCCCAGGGGGGAAACCTAAGCCGGGGGCTCCCCAGGGCTGGGGCTCCCCAGGCCCGGGGCTCCCCCCTCCCAGGGGGAACCCTAAGCCGGGGGCTCCCCAGGGCTGGGGCTCCCCAGGCCTGGGGCTCCCCCCTCCCAGGGGGAACCCTAAGCCGGGGGCTCCCCAGGGCTGGGGCTCCCCAGGCCTGGGGCTCCCCCCTCCCAGGGGGAACCCTAAGCCGGGGGCTCCCCAGGGCTGGGGCTCCCCAGGCCTGGGGCTCCCCCCTCCCAGGGGGAACCCTAAGCCGGGGGCTCCCCAGGGCTGGGGCTCCCCAGGCCTGGGGCTCCCCCCTCCCAGGGGAAACCCTAAGCCGGGGGCTCCCGAGGGCTGGGGCTCCCCAGGCCTGGGGCTCCCCCCTCCCAGGGGGAACCCTAAGCCGGGGGCTCCCCAGGGCTGGGGCTCCCCAGGCCTGGGGCTCCCCCCTCCCAGGGGGAACCCTAAGCCGGGGGCTCCCCAGGGCTGGGGCTCCCCAGGCCTAGGGCTCCCCCCTCCCAGGGGGAAACCTAAGCCGGGGGCTCCCCAGGCCTGGGGCTCCCCCCTCCCAGGGGGAACCCTAAGCCGGGGGCTCCCCAGGGCTGGGGCTCCCCAGGCCTAGGGCTCCCCCCTCCCAGGGGGAACCCTAAGCCGGGGGCTCCCCAGGGCTGGGGCTCCCCCCTCCCAGGGGGAACCCTAAGCCGGGGGCTCCCCAGGGCTGGGGCTCCCCAGGCCTAGGGTTCCCCCCTCCCAGGGGGAACCCTAAGCCGGGGGCTCCCCAGGGCTGGGGCTCCCCCCTCCTAGGGGGAACCCTAAGCCGGGGGCTCCCCAGGGCTGGGGCTCCCCAGGCCTAGGGCTCCCCCCTCCTAGGGGGAACCCTAAGCCGGGGGCTCCCCAGGGCTGGGGCTCCCCCCTCCCAGGGGGAACCCTAAGCCGGGGGCTCCCCAGGGCTGGGGCTCCCCAGGCCTAGGGCTCCCCCCTCCCAGGGGGAACCCTAAGCCGGGGGCTCCCCATGGCTGGGGCTCCCTCCTCCCAGAGGGAACCCTAAGCCGGGGGCTCCCCAGGGCTGGGGCTCCCCAGGCCTAGGGCTCCCCCCTCCCAGGGGGAACCCTAAGCCGGGGGCTCCCCAGGGCTGGGGCTCCCCCCTCCCAGGGGGAACCCTAAGCCGGGGGCTCCCCAGGGCTGGGGCTCCCCCCTCCCAGGGGGAACCCTAAGCCGGGGGCTCCCCAGGGCTGGGGCTCCCCAGGCCTAGGGCTCCCCCCTCCCAGGGGGAACCCTAAGCCGGGGGCTCCCCAGGGCTGGGGCTCCCCCCTCCCAGGGGGAACCCTAAGCCGGGGGCTCCCCAGGGCTGGGGCTCGCCAGGCCTAGGGCTCCCCCCTCCCAGGGGGAACCCTAAGCCGGGGGCTCCCCAGGGCTGGGGCTCCCCCCTCCCAGGGGGAACCCTAAGCAGGGGGCTCCCCAGGGCGGGGGCTCCCCAGGCCTAGGGCTCCCCCCTCCCAGGGGGAACCCTAAGCCGGGGGCTCCCCAGGGCGGGGGCTCCCCCCTCCCAGGGGGGAACCCTAAGCCGGGGGCTCCCCAGGGCAGGGGCTCCCCAGGCCTAGGGCTCCCCCCTCCCAGGGGGGAACCCTAAGCCGGGGGCTCCCCAGGCCGGGGGCTCCCCAGGCCTAGGGCTCCCCCCTCCCAGGGGGGAACCCTAAGCCGGGGGCTCCCCAGGCCGGGGGCTCCCCAGGCCTAGGGCTCCCCCCTCCCAGGGGGGAACCCTAAGCCGGGGGCTCCCCAGGCCGGGGGCTCCCCAGGCCTAGGGCTCCCCCCTCCCAGGGGGGAACCCTAAGCCGGGGGCTCCCCAGGCCGGGGGCTCCCCAGGCCCAGGGCTCCCCCCTCCCAGGGGGGAACCCTAAGCCGGGGGCTCCCCTTGCCGGGGGCTCCCCAGGCCCAGGGCTCCCCCCTCCCAGGGGGGAACCCTAAGCCGGGGGCTCCCCAGGGCGGGGGCTCCCCAGGCCCGGGGCTCCCCCCTACCAGGGGGGAACCCTAAGCCGGGGGCTCCCCAGGGCTGGGGCTCCCCAGGCCCGGGGCTCCCCCCTCCCAGGGGGAACCCTAAGCCTGGGGTTCCCCTCCCGGGGGCTCCCCAGGCCTGGGGCTCCCCCCTCCCAGGGGGAACCCTAAGCCTGGGGCTCCCCTCCCGGGGGCTCCCCAGGCCTGGGGCTCCCCCCTCCCAGGGGGAACCCTAAGCCTGGGGCTCCCCTCCCGGGGGCTCCCCAGGCCTGGGGCTCCCACCTCCCAGGGGGAACCCTAAGCCTGGGGCTCCCCTCCCGGGGGCTCCCCAGGCCTGGGGCTCCCCACTCCCAGGGGGAACCCTAAGCCTGGGGCTCCCCTCCCGGGGGCTCCCCAGGCCTGGGGCTCCCCCCTCCCAGGGGGAACCCTAAGCCTGGGGCTCCCCTCCCGGGGGCTCCCCAGGCCTGGGGCTCCCCCCTCCCAGGGGGAACCCTAAGCCTGGGGCTCCCCTCCCGGGGGCTCCCCAGGCCTGGGGCTCCCCCCTCCCCCTCCCGGTGGCTCCCCAGGCCTGGGGCTCCCCCCTCCCAGGGGGAACCCTAAGCCTGGGGCTCCCCTCCCGGGGGCTCCCCAGGCCTGGGGCTCCCCCCTCCCAGGGGGAACCCTAAGCCTGGGGCTCCCCTCCCGGGGGCTCCCCAGGCCTGGGGCTCCCCCCTCCCAGGGGGAACCCTAAGCCTGGGGCTCCCCTCCCGGGGGCTCCCCAGGCCTGGGGCTCCCCCCTCCCAGGGGGAACCCTAAGCCTGGGGCTCCCCTCCCGGGGGCTCCCCCGGCCTGGGGGCTCCCCCCTCCCAGGGGGAACCCCCAAACCGGGGGCTCCCCAGGGCTGGGGGCTCCCCCGGCCTGGGGGCTCCCCCCTCACAGGGGGAACCCCCAGGCCGGGGGCTCCCCAGGGCTGGGGGCTCCCCGGCCTGGGGGCTCCCCCCTCCCAGGGGGAACCCCCAGGCCGGGGGCTCCCCAGGGCTGGGGGCTCCCCCCTAAGCCGGGGGCTCCCCAGGGCTGGGGCTCCCCAGGCCTCGGGCTCCCCCCTCCCAGGGGGAACCCTAAGCCGGGGGCTCCCCAGGGCTGGGGCTCCCCAGGCCTCGGGCTCCCCCCTCCCAGGGGGAACCCTAAGCCGGGGGCTCCCCAGGGCTGGGGCTCCCCAGGCCTCGGGCTCCCCCCTCCCAGGGGGAACCACAAGCCGGGGGCTCCCCAGGGCTGGGGCTCCCCAGGCCTAGGGCTCCCCCCTCCCAGGGGGAACCCTAAGCCGGGGGCTCCCCAGGGCTGGGGCTCCCCAGGCCTAGGGCTCCCCCCTCCCAGGGGGAACCTTAATCCGGGGGCTCCCCAGGGCTGGGGCTCCCCAGGCCTAGGGCTCCCCCCTCCCAGGGGGAACCCTAAGCCGGGGGCTCCCCTCCCGGGGGCTCCCCAGGCCTAGGGCTCCCCCCTCCCAGGGGGAACCCTAAGCCGGGGGCTCCCCTCCCGGGGGCTCCCCAGGCCTAGGGCTCCCCCCTCCCAGGGGGAACCCTAAGCCGGGGGCTCCCCTCCCGGGGGCTCCCCAGGCCTAGGGCTCCCCCCTCCCAGGGGGAACCCTAAGCCGGGGGCTCCCCTCCCGGGGGCTCCCCAGGCCTAGGGCTCCCCCCTCCCAGGGGGAACCCTAAGCCGGGGGCTCCCCTCCCGGGGGCTCCCCAGGCCTAGGGCTCCCCCCTCCCAGGGGGGACCCTAAGCCGGGGGCTCCCCAGGGCTGGGGCTCCCCAGGCCTAGGGCTCCCCCCTCCCAGGGGGAACCCTAAGCCGGGGGCTCCCCAGGGCTGGGGCTCCCCAGGCCTAGGGCTCCCCCCTCCCAGGGGGAACCCTAAGCCGGGGGCTCCCCAGGGCTGGGGCTCCCCAGGCCTAGGGCTCCCCCCTCCCAGGGGGAACCCTAAGCCGGCGCTCCCCAGGGCTGGGGCTCCCCAGGCCTAGGGCTCCCCCCTCCCAGGGGGAACCCTAAGCCGGGGGCTCCCCAAGGCTGGGGCTCCCCAGGCCTAGGGCTCCCCCCTCCCAGGGGGAACCCTAAGCCGGGGGCTCCCCAGGGCTGGGGCTCCCCAGGCCTAGGGCTCCCCCCTCCCAGGGGGAACCCTAAGCCGGGGGCTCCCCAGGGCTGGGGCTCCCCAGGCCTAGGGCTCCCCCCTCCCAGGGGGAACCCTAAGCCGGGGGCTCCCCTCCCGGGGGCTCCCCAGGCCTAGGGCTCCCCCCTCCCAGGGGGAACCCTAAGCCGGGGGCTCCCCAGGGCTGGGGCTCCCCAGGCCTAGGTCTCCCCCCTCCTAGGGGAAACCCTAAGCCGGGGGCTCCCCAGGGCTGGGGCTCCCCAGGCCTAGGGCTCCCCCCTCCCAGGGGGAACCCTAAGCCGGGGGCTCCCCAGGGCTGGGGCTCCCCAGGCCTAGGGCTCCCCCCTCCCAGGGGGAACCCTAAGCCGGGGGCTCCCCAGGGCTGGGGCTCCCCTGGCCTAGGGCTCCCCCCTCCCAGGGGGAACCCTAAGCCGGGGGCTCCCCTCCCGGGGGCTCCCCAGGCCTAGGGCTCCCCCCTCCCAGGGGGAACCCTAAGCCGGGGGCTCCCCAGGGCTGGGGCTCCCCAGGCCTAGGGCTCCCCCCTCCCAGGGGGAACCCTAAGCCGGGGGCTCCCCAGGGCTGGGGCTCCCCAGGGCTAGGGCTCCCCCCTCCCAGGGGGAACCCTAAGCCGGGGGCTCCCCTCCCGGGGGCTCCCCAGGCCTAGGGCTCCCCCCTCCCAGGGGGAACCCTAAGCCGGGGGCTCCCCTCCCGGGGGCTCCCCAGGCCTAGGGCTCCCCCGTCCCAGGGGGAACCCTAAGCCGGGGGCTCCACTCCCGGGGGCTCCCCAGGCCTAGGGCTCCCCCCTCCCAGGGGGAACCCTAAGCCGGGGGCTCCCCTCCCTGGGGCTCCCCAGGCCTAGGGCTCCCCCCTCCCAGGGGGAACCCTAAGCCGGGGGCTCCATCCCGGGGGCTCCCCAGGCCTAGGGCTCCCCCCTCCCAGGGGGAACCCTAAGCCGGGGGCTCCATCCCGGGGGCTCCCCAGGCCTAGGGCTCCCCCCTCCCAGGGGGAACCCTAAGCCGGGGGCTCCATCCCGGGGGCTCCCCAGGCCTAGGGCTCCCCCCTCCCAGGGGGAACCCTAAGCCGGGGGCTCCCCTCCCGGGGGCTCCCCAGGCCTCGGGCTCCCCCCTCCCAGGGGGAACCCTAAGCCGGGGGCTCCCCTCCCGGGGGCTCCCCAGGCCTCGGGCTCCCCCCTCCCAGGGGGAACCCTAAGCCGGGGGCTCCCCTCCCGGGGGCTCCCCAGGCCTAGGGCTCCCCCCTCCCAGGAGGGACCCTAAGCCGGGGGCTCCCCAGGGCTGGGGCTCCCCAGGCCTAGGGCTCCCCCCTTCCAGGGGGAACCCTAAGGCGGGGGCTCCCCAGGGCTGGGGCTCCCCAGGCCTCGGGCTCCCCCCTCCCAGGGGGAACCCTAAGGCGGGGGCTCCCCAGGGCTGGGGCTCCCCAGGCCTCGGGCTCCCCCCTCCCAGGGGGAACCCTAAGCCGGGGGCTCCCCAGGGCTGGGGCTCCCCAGGCCTCGGGCTCCCCCCTCCCAGGGGGAACCCTAAGCCGGGGGCTCCCCAGGGCTGGGGCTCCCCAGGCCTCGGGCTCCCCCCTCCCAGGGGGAACCCTAAGCCGGGGGCTCCCCAGGGCTGGGGCTCCCCAGGCCTCGGGCTCCCCCCTCCCAGGGGGAACCCTAAGCCGGGGGCTCCCCAGGGCTGGGGCTCCCCAGGCCTCGGGCTCCCCCCTCCCAGGGGGAACCCTAAGCCGGGGGCTCCCCAGGGCTGGGGCTCCCCAGGCCTCGGGCTCCCCCCTCCCAGGGGGAACCCTAAGCCGGGGGCTCCCCAGGGCTGGGGCTCCCCAGGCCTCGGGCTCCCCCCTCCCAGGGGGAACCCTAAGCCGGGGGCTCCCCAGGGCTGGGGCTCCCCAGGCCTCGGGCTCCCCCCTCCCAGGGGGAACCCTAAGCCGGGGGCTCCCCAGGGCTGGGGCTCCCCAGGCCTCGGGCTCCCCCCTCCCAGGGGGAACCCTAAGCCGGGGGCTCCCCAGGGCTGGGGCTCCCCAGGCCTCGGGCTCCCCCCTCCCAGGGGGAACCCTAAGCCGGGGGCTCCCCAGGGCTGGGGCTCCCCAGGCCTCGGGCTCCCCCCTCCCAGGGGGAACCCTAAGCCGGGGGCTCCCCAGGGCTGGGGCTCCCCAGGCCTCGGGCTCCCCCCTCCCAGGGGGAACCCTAAGCCGGGGGCTCCCCAGGGCTGGGGCTCCCCAGGCCTCGGGCTCCCCCCTCCCAGGGGGAACCCTAAGCCGGGGGCTCCCCAGGGCTGGGGCTCCCCAGGCCTCGGGCTCCCCCCTCCCAGGGGGAACCGTAAGCCGGGGGCTCCACAGGGCTGGGGCTCCCCAGGCCTCGGGCTCCCCCCTCCCAGGGGGAACCCTAAGCCGGGGGCTCCCCAGGGCTGGGGCTCCCCAGGCCTCGGGCTCCCCCCTCCCAGGGGGAACCCTAAGCCGGGGGCTCCCCAGGGCTGGGGCTCCCCAGGCCTCGGGCTCCCCCCTCCCAGGGGGAACCCTAAGCCGGGGGCTCCCCAGGGCTGGGGCTCCCCAGGCCTCGGGCTCCCCCCTCCCAGGGGGAACTCTAAGCCGGGGGCTCCCCAGGGCTGGGGCTCCCCAGGCCTCGGGCTCCCCCCTCCCAGGGGGAACCCTAAGCCGGGGGCTCCCCAGGGCTGGGGCTCCCCAGGCCTCGGGCTCCCCCCTCCCAGGGGGAACCCTATGCCGGGGGCTCCCCAGGGCTGGGGCTCCCCAGGCCTCGGGCTCCCCCCTCCCAGGGGGAACCCTTAGCCGGGGGCTCCCCAGGGCTGGGGCTCCCCAGGCCTCGGGCTCCCCCCTCCCAGGGGGAACCCTAAGCCGGGGACTCCCCAGGGCTGGGGCTCCCCAGGCCTAGGGCTCCCCCCTCCCAGGGGGAACCCTAAGCCGGGGGCTCCCCAGGGCTGGGGCTCCCCAGGCCTAGGGCTCCCCCCTCCCAGGGGGAACCCTAAGCCGGGGGCTCCCCAGGGCTGGGGCTCCCCAGGCCTAGGGCTCCCCCCTCCCAGGGGGAACCCTAAGCCGGGGGCTCCCCTCCCGGGGTCTCCCCAGGCCTAGGGCTCCCCCCTCCCAGGGGGAACACTAAGCCGGGGGCTCCCCTCCCGGGGGCTCCCCAGGCCTAGGGCTCCCCCCTCCCAGGGGGAACCATAAGCCGGGGGCTCCCCTCCCGGGGGCTCCCCAGGCCTAGGGCTCCCCCCTCCCAGGGGGAACCCTAAGCCGGGGGCTCCCCTCCCGGGGGCTCCCCAGGCCTAGGGCTCCCCCCTCCCAGGGGGAACCCTAAGCCGGGGGCTCCCCTCCCGGGGGCTCCCCAGGCCTAGGGCTCCCCCCTCCCAGGGGGAACCCTAAGCCGGGGGCTCCCCTCCCGGGGGCTCCCCAGGCCTAGGGCTCCCCCCTCCCAGGGGGAACCCTAAGCCGGGGCTCCCCAGGGCTGGGGCTCCCCAGGCCTAGGGCTCCCCCCTCCCAGGGGGAACCCTAAGCCGGGGGCTCCCCTCCCGGGGGCTCCCCAGGCCTAGGGCTCCCCCCTCCCAGGGGGAACCCTAAGCCGGGGGCTCCCCTCCCGGGGGCTCCCCAGGCCTAGGGCTCCCCCCTCCCAGGGGGAACCCTAAGCCGGGGGCTCCCCAGGGCTGGGGCTCCCCAGGCCTAGGGCTCCCCCCTCCCAGGGGGAACCCTAAGCCGGGGGCTCCCCTCCCGGGGGCTCCCCAGGCCTAGGGCTCCCCCCTCCCAGGGGGAACCCTAAGGCGGGGGCTCCCCAGGGCTGGGGCTCCCCAGGCCTCGGGCTCCCCCCTCCCAGGGGGAACCCTAAGCCGGGGGCTCCCCAGGCTGGGGCTCCCCAGGCCTCGGGCTCCCCCCTCCAGGAGGGACCCTAAGCCGGGGGCTCCCCAGGGCTGGGCTCCCCAGGCCTAGGGCTCCCCCCTTCCAGGGGGAACCCTAAGGCGGGGGCTCCCCAGGGCTGGGGCTCCCCAGGCCTCGGGCTCCCCCCTCCCAGGGGGAACCCTAAGGCGGGGGCTCCCCAGGGCTGGGGCTCCCCAGGCCTCGGGCTCCCCCCTCCCAGGGGGAACCCTAAGCCGGGGGCTCCCCAGGGCTGGGGCTCCCCAGGCCTCGGGCTCCCCCCTCCCAGGGGGAACCCTAAGCCGGGGGCTCCCCAGGGCTGGGGCTCCCCAGGCCTCGGGCTCCCCCCTCCCAGGGGGAACCCTAAGCCGGGGGCTCCCCAGGGCTGGGGCTCCCCAGGCCTCGGGCTCCCCCTCCCAGGGGGAACCCTAAGCCGGGGGCTCCCCAGGGCTGGGGCTCCCCAGGCCTCGGGCTCCCCCCTCCCAGGGGGAACCCTAAGCCGGGGGCTCCCCAGGGCTGGGGCTCCCCAGGCCTCGGGCTCCCCCCTCCCAGGGGGAACCCTAAGCCGGGGGCTCCCCAGGGCTGGGGCTCCCCAGGCCTCGGGCTCCCCCCTCCCAGGGGGAACCCTAAGCCGGGGGCTCCCCAGGGCTGGGGCTCCCCAGGCCTCGGGCTCCCCCCTCCCAGGGGGAACCCTAAGCCGGGGGCTCCCCAGGGCTGGGGCTCCCCAGGCCTCGGGCTCCCCCCTCCCAGGGGGAACCCTAAGCCGGGGGCTCCCCAGGGCTGGGGCTCCCCAGGCCTCGGGCTCCCCCCTCCCAGGGGGAACCCTAAGCCGGGGGCTCCCCAGGGCTGGGGCTCCCCAGGCCTCGGGCTCCCCCCTCCCAGGGGGAACCCTAAGCCGGGGGCTCCCCAGGGCTGGGGCTCCCCAGGCCTCGGGCTCCCCCCTCCCAGGGGGAACCCTAAGCCGGGGGCTCCCCAGGGCTGGGGCTCCCCAGGCCTCGGGCTCCCCCCTCCCAGGGGGAACCCTAAGCCGGGGGCTCCCCAGGGCTGGGGCTCCCCAGGCCTCGGGCTCCCCCCTCCCAGGGGGAACCCTAAGCCGGGGGCTCCCCAGGGCTGGGGCTCCCCAGGCCTCGGGCTCCCCCCTCCCAGGGGGAACCCGTAAGCCGGGGGCTCCACAGGGCTGGGGCTCCCCAGGCCTCGGGCTCCCCCCTCCCAGGGGGAACCCTAAGCCGGGGCTCCCCAGGGCTGGGGCTCCCCAGGCCTCGGGCTCCCCCCTCCCAGGGGGAACCCTAAGCCGGGGGCTCCCCAGGGCTGGGGCCTCCCCAGGCCTCGGGCTCCCCCCTCCCAGGGGGAACCCTAAGCCGGGGGCTCCCCAGGGCTGGGGCTCCCCAGGCCTCGGGCTCCCCCCTCCCAGGGGGAACTCTAAGCCGGGGGCTCCCCAGGGCTGGGGCTCCCCAGGCCTCGGGCTCCCCCCTCCCAGGGGGAACCCTAAGCCGGGGGCTCCCCAGGGCTGGGGCTCCCCAGGCCTCGGGCTCCCCCCTCCCAGGGGGAACCCTATGCCGGGGGCTCCCCAGGGCTGGGGCTCCCCAGGCCTCGGGCTCCCCCCTCCCAGGGGGAACCCTTAGCCGGGGGCTCCCCAGGGCTGGGGCTCCCCAGGCCTCGGGCTCCCCCCTCCCAGGGGGAACCCTAAGCCGGGGACTCCCCAGGGCTGGGGCTCCCCAGGCCTAGGGCTCCCCCCTCCCAGGGGGAACCCTAAGCCGGGGGCTCCCCAGGGCTGGGGCTCCCCAGGCCTAGGGCTCCCCCCTCCCAGGGGGAACCCTAAGCCGGGGGCTCCCCAGGGCTGGGGCTCCCCAGGCCTAGGGCTCCCCCCTCCCAGGGGGAACCCTAAGCCGGGGGCTCCCCTCCCGGGGTCTCCCCAGGCCTAGGGCTCCCCCCTCCCAGGGGGAACACTAAGCCGGGGCTCCCCTCCCGGGGGCTCCCCAGGCCTAGGGCTCCCCCCTCCCAGGGGGAACCATAAGCCGGGGGCTCCCCTCCCGGGGGCTCCCCAGGCCTAGGGCTCCCCCCTCCCAGGGGGAACCCTAAGCCGGGGGCTCCCCTCCCGGGGGCTCCCCAGGCCTAGGGCTCCCCCCTCCCAGGGGGAACCCTAAGCCGGGGGCTCCCCTCCCGGGGCTCCCCAGGCCTAGGGCTCCCCCTCCCAGGGGGAACCCTAAGCCGGGGGCTCCCCTCCCGGGGGCTCCCCAGGCCTAGGGCTCCCCCCTCCCAGGGGGAACCCTAAGCCGGGGGCTCCCCAGGGCTGGGGCTCCCCAG
>NW_027458568.1:0-71611 GCF_050624435.1 Tenrec ecaudatus | reverse complement strand
CCCTAGCCTAAGGCTAGGGCACCCCTAGGCTTAGGCTAAGGCTAGGGCTCCTCTAGCCTTAGGCTTGGGCACCCCTCGGATTAGGCTAAGGCTAGGCTCGACTAGCCTTAGGATAGGGCACCCCTAGGCTTAGACTAGGGCACCCCTAGGCTTAGCCTAGGGCACCACTAGGCTTAGGCTAAGGCTAGGGCTCCCCGAGCCTTAGGCTAGAGCTCTCCTATCCTTAGGCTAGGGCACCCCTAGCCTTAAGCTAGGGCTCCCCTAGCCTTAGACGCGGGCTCCCCTAGGCTTAGGACAGGGCTCCCCTAGCGTTATCTATGGCTCCCCTAGCCTTAGGCCAGGGCTCCCCTAGCCTTAGGCTAGGGCTCCCCTAGCCTTAGACTCAGGCTCCCCTAGCCTTAGTCTAGGGCTCCCCTAGCCTTAGGTTAGGGCTGCCCTAGCGTTACGCTAGGGCTCCCCTAGCCTTAGGCCAGGGCACCCCTAGGCTTAAGCCAGGGCACAACTAGGCTTAGGCCAGGGCTCCCTTAAGCTTAGGCTAAGGCTAGGGCTCCCCTAGCCTTAGGCTCAGGCTCCCGTAGCCTTAGGCTAGAGCTCCCTTAGCCTTAGGCTAGGGAACCCCTAGGCTTAGGCTCAGGCTAGGTCTCCCCTAGCCTTAGGCTAAGGCTCTCCTAGCCTTAGGCTAGGGCACCCCTAGGATTAGGCTAGGGTTCCCCTAGCCTTAGACTCGGGCTCCCCTAGCCTTAGGCTTATGCTCCCCTAGCCGTAGGCTCGGGCACCCCTAGCCTTATGCTAGGGCACTCCTAGGCTTAGGCTAAGGCTAGGGCTCCCATAGCATTAGCGTCTGGCACCCCTAGGCTTAGGCTTAGGCTACGGCTCCCCTAGCCTAAGGCTAGGGCTCCCCTAGCCTTAGGGTAGGGGACACCTAGGCTTAGGCTAAGGCTAGGGCTCCCCGAGCCTTAGGCTAGGGCACCCCTAGGCTTAGGCTAAGGGAAGGGCTCCCCTAGCCTGAAGCTAGGGCTCCCTTAGCCTTAGGCTAGGGCACCCCTAGGCGTAAACTAGTGCACCCCTAGCCTTAGGCTAGGCACCCCTAGGCTTAGCCTAGGGCACCCCTAGGCTTAAGCTAAGGCTAGGGCTCTTGTAGCCTTAGGCTAGGGCACCCATAGGCTTAGGCTAGGGCTCCCCTAGCCTTAGACTCGGGCTCCCCTAGCCTTAGGCTAGGGCTCCACTAGCGTTACGCTATGGCTCCCATAGCCTTAGGCCAGGGCACCCCTAGGCTTAAGCCAGGGTTCCCCTAACCTTAGGCTAGGGCTCCCCTAGCCTTAGGCTAGGGCACCCTTAAGCTTAGGCTAAGGCTAGGGCTCCCCTAGCCTTATGTTAGGGCTCCCCTAGCCTTAGCCTAGGGCTCCCCTAGCCTTAGGCTAGGCGTCCCCTAGCCTTAGGCTACAGCACCCCTAGGCTTAGGCTAAGGCTATGGCACCCCTAGGCTTAGGCTAAAGATAGGGCTCCCCTAGCCTTAGGCTAGGGCTCTCCTAGCCTTAGGCTAGGGCTCCCCTTGGCTTAGGCTAAGGGTATGGCTCCCCTAGACTTAGGGTAGGGCTATCCTAGCCTTAGGCCCGGGAACCACTAGGCTAAGGCCAGGGCACAACTAGGCTTAGGCCAGGGCTCCCCTAGCCTTAGGCTAGGGCTCCCGTAGCCTTAGGCTAGGGCTCCCGTAGCCTTAGGGTAGGGATCCCACAGCCTTAAGCTAGGGCTCCCCTAGGTTTAGGCTAAGGCTAGGGCTCCCCTCGCCTTAGGATAGGGCTCCCCTGGCCTTGGGCTAGGGCTCCCCTAGCCTTAGGCTAGGGCACCCCTAGGCTTAGGCTAAGGCTAGGGCTCCCCTAGCCTTAGGCTAGGGCTCCCATAGCCTTAGGCTATGGCACCCCTAGGCTTAGGCTAAGGCAAGGGCTCCACTAGCCTTAGGCTATGGCTCCCCTAGCCTTAGGCTAGGGAACCCCTAGGCTTAGGCTAAGGCTAGGGCTCCCCTAGCCTTAGTTTCGGGCACCCCTCGGCTTAGGCTAAGGCTACGGCTCCCCTAGCCTTAGGCTAAGGCTCCCCTAGCCTTAGGCTAGGGCACCCCTAGGCTTAGGGTAATCTAGGGCTCCACTAGCATTAGGCTAGGACAACCCTAGGCTTAGGCTAAGGCAAGGGCTCCCCGAGCCTTAGGCTAGGGCTACCCTAGCCTTAGGCTAGGGCACCCCTAGGCTTAGGCTATGGCTAGGGTTCCCCTAGCTTTAGCTTCGGGCACCCCTAGGCTTAAGCTAGGGTACACCTAGTCTTAGGCTAAGGCTAGGGCTCCGGTAGCCTTAGGCTAGGGCTCCCCTAGGCTTACGCGAAGCCTAGGGCTCCCCTAGCCTTAGGCTAGGGCTCCCCTAGCCTTACGTTAGGGCACCCCTAGGCTTAGGCTAAAGCTCGGGCTCCCCTAGCCTTAGGCTAGGCTCCCCTAGGCTTAGGCTAGGGCTCCCCTAGGCATAGGCTAGCGCTCCCCTAGCCTTAGGCTAGGGCACCCCTAGGCTTAGGCTAAGGCTAGGGCTCCCGTAGCCTTAGGCTACGGCTTCCATAGACTTAGGCTAGGCTCCCCTAACCTTAGGCTAGGGCACCCCTAGGCTTAGGCTAAGGCTAGGGCTCCCCTAGCCTTAGGGTAGGGCTCCACTAGCCTTAGGCTAGGACACCCCTAGGCTTAGGCTAAGGCTAGGACTCCCCGAGCCTTAGGCTAGGGCTCCCCTAACCTTAGGCTAGGGCACCCCTAGGCTTAGGCTAAGGCTAGCGCTCCCCTAGCCTTAGGCTAGGGCTCCCCTAGCCTTAGGCTAGGGCTCCCCTAGCCTTACGCTAGGGCTCCCCTAGCCTTACGCTAGGGCTACCCTAGCCATAGGCTAGGGCACCCCTAGGTTGAGGCTAAGGCCAGGAATCCGCCAGCCTTATGCTGGGCTCCCCTAGGCTTAGGATTATGCTAGGGCTCCCCTATCCTTAGTCTAGGGCTCCCCTAGCCTTAGTTTATGGAACCCCTAGGCTTAGGCTAAGGGTAGGGCTACCCTAGCCTTAGGCTAGGGCACCCCTAGGCTTAGGCTAAAGCTCGGGCTACCCTAGCCTTAGGCTAAGCTCCCCTAGGCTTAGGCTAGGGCTCCCCTAGCCTTAGGCTAGGGCATCCCTAGGCTTAGGCTAGCGCTCCCCTAGCCTTAGGCTAGGGCACACCTAGGCTTAGCTAGGGCTCCCCTAGTTTTAGGCTAGGAAACGCCTAGGCTTAGGCTAAGGCTAGGCTCCCCTAGCCTTAGGTTAGGGCACCCTTAGGCTTAGGCTAAGGCTAGGGCTCCCCTAGCCTTAGGCTAGGGCTCCCCTAGCCTAGGCTAGGGAACCCCTAGTCTTAGGATAGAGCTTCCCTAGCGTTAGGCGAGGGCACCCCTAGGATTAGGCTAAGTCTAAGGCTCCCCTAGCCTTAGGATAGTGCTCCCCTAGCCTTAGGCTGGGGCACCCCTATGCTTAGGCTAAGGCAAGGGCTCCCCTAGCCTTAGGCTAAATCTCCCCTAGCCTTAGGCTAGAGCTCCCCATGCCTTTGGCTAGGGCTCCCCTAGCCTTAGGCTAGGGCACACCTAGGCTTAGGCTAAGGATAGGGCTCAGCCAGGCTTAGGCTGGGCTCCCCTAGGCTTAGGCTAAGGCTAGGGCTCCCCTAGCTTTTCTTTAGGGCACCCCTAGGCTTAGGCTAAAGCTAGGGCTCCCCTAGCCTTAGGCTAGGACTCCCCTAGATTTAGGCTATGCTCCCCTAGCCTTAGGTTAGGGCACCCCTAGGCTTAGGCTAAGGCTAGGGCTCCCCTAGCCTTAGGCTGGGGCACGCCTAGGCTTAGGCTTGGGCACCCCTAGGCTTAGGCTAAGACTAGGGCTCCCATAGCCTTAGGCTTGGGCTCCCATAGCCTTAGGCTAGGGCACCCCTAGGCTTAGGCTAAGGCTAGGGCTCCCCTAACCTTAGGCTAGGGCTTTTCTAACCTTAGGTTAGGGCACCCCTAGGCTTAGACTAAGTCTTGGGCTCCCCTAGCCTTAGGCTAGCGCACCCCTAGCCTTAGGCTAGGGCTCCCCTAGCCTTAGGCTAGGGCACCCCTAGGCTTAGGCTAAGGCAAGGGCACCCTAGCCTTAGCTTCGGGAAACCCTAGGTTTAGGCTAAGACTTGGGCTCCCGTAGCCTTCCAGGGCTCCCCTAGCCTAGGCTAACCTAGCCTTAGGCTAGGCTCCCCTAACTTTAGGTTAGGGCACCCCTAGGCTTAGGCTAAGGCTAGGACACCCCTGGACTTAGGCTAGGACTCCCCTAGGCTTAGGCTAAGGCTAGTGCTCCCCTAGCCTTAGGATAGGGCACCCCTAGGCTTAGGCTAAGGATAGGGCTCCCCTAGCCTTAGGCTAGGGCTCCCCTAGCCTAGGTTAGGGAACCCCTAGTCTGAGGATAGAGCTCCCCTAGCCTTAGGCTAGGGCACCCCTAGGCTTAGGCTAGGGCATCCAGAGCCTTGGGCTAGGGCTCCCCTAGCCTTTGGCTATGGCTCCCCTAGCCTTAGTTTCGGGCACGCCTAGGCTTAGGCTAAGGCTAGCACTCTCCTAGCCTTAGGCTAGGGCTCCCCTTGCCTTATGTTAGGGCCCCCCTAGCCTTAGGTTAGGGCTCCCGTAGCCTTAGTTTCGGGCACGCCTAGGCTTAGGCTAAGGGTAGCACTCTCCTAGCCTTAGGCTAGGGCTCCCCTTGCCTTATGTTAGGGCTCCCCTAGCCTTAGGTTAGGGCTCCCGTAGCCTTAGGCTAGGGCAGTCTCTAGGCTTAGGCTAAGGCTAGGGCTCCCCTAGCCTTAGGCTAGGGCTTTTCTAGCCTTAGGTTAGGGCACCCCTTTGCTTTGGCTAAGGCTAGTGCTCCCCTAGCCTTAGGCTATGGCACTTTTAGGCTTAAGCTAAGGCTAGGGCTCCCCTAGCCTTAGGCTAGGGCACCCCTAGGCTTAGGCTAAGTCTAGGGCTCCCCTAGCCTTAGGCTAGGGCTCCCCTAGTCTTAGGCTAAGGCTAGGGCTCGCCTAGCCTTAGGCTAGGACTCCCCTAGCTTTAGGCTAGGCTAGCCAAGCCTTAGGTTAGGGCACCCCTAGGCTTAGGCTAAGGCTAGGGCTCCCCTAGCCTTAGGGTATGGCTCCCCTAGCCTTAGGCTAGGGAACCCCTATTCTTAGGCTAAGGCTAGGTCTCCCCTAGCCTTAGTTTCGGGCACCCCTAGGCTTAGGCTAAGGCTAGGGCTTCCCAAGCCTTAGGCTAGGGCTGCCCTAGCCTTAGGCTAGGGCTCCTCTAGCCTTAGGATAGGGCTTCCCTAGCCTAAGGCTAGGGCTCCCCTAACCTTAGGCTAGGGCTCCCCTAGGCTTAGGCTAAGGCTAGGGCTCCCTTAGCCTTAGGCTATGGCACCCCTAGGCTTAAGCTAAGGATAGGGCTCCCCTAGCCTTAGGCTAAGGCTCCCCTAGCCTTAGGCTAGGGCACCCCTAGGCTTAGGCTAAGGCTAGGACTCCCCTAGCCTTAGTCTAGGGCTCCCATAGCCTTAGGCTAGGGCACCCCTATGCTTAGGCTAAGGCAAGGGCTCCCCTAGCCTTAGGCTAGGGCTCCCCTAGCCCCAGACTAGGGCTCCCCTAGCCTTAGGCTAGGGCACACATAGGCTTAGGCTAAGGCTAGGGCCCCGCCAGCCTTAGGCTAGGGCTCCCCTAGGCTTAGGCTAAGGCTAGGGCTCCCCAAGCCTTAGGCTAGGACTCGCCTAGCTTTAGGCTAGGCTCCCCTAGCCTTAGGTTAGGGCACCCCTAGGCTTAGGCTAAGGCTAGGGCTCCCCTAGCCTTAGGCTAGGCCACCCCTAGGCTTAGGGTAAGGCTAGGGCTCCCCTAACCTTAGGCTAGGGCACACCTAGGGTTAGTCTAAGATAGGGCTCCCTTAGCCTTAGGCTAAGGCTCCCCTAGCCTTAGGCTAGGGCACCCCTAGGCTTAGGCTAAGGATAGGGCTCCCCTAGCCTTACGTTAGGTTACCCCTAGGCTTAGGCTAAGGCTAGGGCTCCCCTAGCCTTAGGCTAGGACTCCCCTAGCTTTAGGCTAGGGTCCCCTAGCCTTAGGTTAGGGCACCCCTAGACTTAGGCTAAGGCTAGGGCTCCCCTAGCCTAGGCTGGGGCACCCCTAGGCTTAAGCTTGGGCACCCCTAGGCTTAGGCTAAGACTAGGGCTCCAATAGCCTTAGGCTTGGGCTCCAATAGCCTTAGGCTAGGGCACCTCTAGGCTTAGGCTAAGGCTAGGGCTCCCCTAGCCTTAGGCTAAGGCTAGGGCTCCCCTAGCCTTAGGCTAAGGCTCCCCTAGCCTTAGGCTAGGGCATCCCTAGGCTTAGGCTAAGGCTAGGGCTCCCCTAGCCTTGGGCTAGGGCACCCCTAGGCTTAGGCTAAGGATAGGGCTCCCCTAGCCTTAGGCTAAGGCTCCCCTAGCCTTGGGCTAGGGCACCCCTAGGCTTAGGCTAAGGCTAGGGCTCCCCTAGCCTTGGGCTAGGGCTCCCCTAGCCTTAGGCTAGAGCGCCCCAAGCCTTAGGCTAGGGCTCCCCTAGCCTTAGGCTAGGGCTCGCCTAACCTTAGGTTAGGGCACCCCTAGGCTTAGGCTAAGGCTAGGGCTCCCCTAGCCTTAGGCTAGGCCACCCCTAGGCTTAGGCTAAGGCTAGTGCTCCCCTAGCCTTAGGGTATGGCTCCCCTAGCCTTAGGCTAGGGAACCCCTAGACTTAGGCTAAGGCTAGGTCTCCCCTAGCCTTAGTTTCGGGCACCCCTAGGCTTAGGCTAAGGCTAGGGCTCCCCTATCCTTAGGCTAGTGCTCCCCTAGCCTTAGGCTAGGGCTCCCCTAGCCTTAGGGTAGGGCACCCCTAGGCTTAGGCTAAGGCTATGGCTCCCCTAGCCTTAGGGTAGGGCACCCCTAGGCTTAAGCTAAGGATAGGGCTCCCCTAGCCTTAGGCTAAGGCTCCCCTAGCCTTAGGCTAGGGCATCCCTAGGCTTAGGCTAAGGCTAGGGCTCCCCTAGCCTTGGGCTAGGGCTCCCCTAGCCTTGGGCTAGGGCATCCCTAGGCTTATGGTAAGGCTAGGGCTCCCCTAGCCTAGGCTGGGGCACCCCTAGGCTTAAGCTTGGGCACCCCTAGGCTTAGGCTAAGACTAGGGCTCCAATAGCCTTAGGCTTGGGCTCCCATAGCCTTAGGCTAGGGCACCTCTAGGCTTAGGCTAAGGCTAGGGCTCCCCTAGCCTTAGGCTAAGGCTAGGGCTCCCCTAGCCTTAGGCTAAGGCTCCCCTAGCCTTAGGCTAGGGCATCCCTAGGCTTAGGCTAAGGCTAGGGCTCCCCTAGCCTTGGGCTAGGGCACCCCTAGGCTTAGGCTAAGGATAGGGCTCCCCTAGCCTTAGGCTAAGGCTCCCCTAGCCTTGGGCTAGGGCACCCCTAGGCTTAGGCTAAGGCTAGGGCTCCCCTAGCCTTGGGCTAGGGCTCCCCTAGCCTTAGGCTAGAGCGCCCCAAGCCTTAGGCTAGGGCTCCCCTAGCCTTAGGCTAGGGCTCGCCTAACCTTAGGTTAGGGCACCCCTAGGCTTAGGCTAAGGCTAGGGCTCCCCTAGCCTTAGGCTAGGCCACCCCTAGGCTTAGGCTAAGGCTAGTGCTCCCCTAGCCTTAGGGTATGGCTCCCCTAGCCTTAGGCTAGGGAACCCCTAGACTTAGGCTAAGGCTAGGTCTCCCCTAGCCTTAGTTTCGGGCACCCCTAGGCTTAGGCTAAGGCTAGGGCTCCCCTATCCTTAGGCTAGTGCTCCCCTAGCCTTAGGCTAGGGCTCCCCTAGCCTTAGGGTAGGGCACCCCTAGGCTTAGGCTAAGGCTATGGCTCCCCTAGCCTTAGGGTAGGGCATCCCTAGGCTTAGGCTAAGGCTAGGGCTCCCCTAGCCTTGGTCTAGGGCTCCCCTAGCCTTGGGCTAGGGCATCCCTAGGCTTATGGTAAGGCTAGGGCTCCCCTAGCCTTAGGCTAGGGCTCCCCTAGCCTTAGGCTAGGGCACCCCTATGCTTAGGCTAAGGCAACGGCTCCCCTAGCCTTAGGCTAGGGCTCCCCTACCCTTAGGCTAGGGCTCCCCTACCCTTAGGCTAGGGCTCCCCTAGCCTTAGGCTAGGACTCCCCTAGCTTTAGGCTGGGCTCCCCTAGCCTTAGGTTAGTTCACCCCTTGGCTTAGGTTAAGGCTAGGGCTCCCCTAGCCTTAGGCTAGGGCTCCCCTAGCCCCAGACTAGGGCTCCCCTAGCCTTAGGCTAGGGCACACCTAGGCTTAGGCTAAGGCTAGGGCTCCGCCAGCCTTAGGCTAGGTCTCCCCTAGGCTTAGGGTAGGGCTAGGGCACCCCTAGCCTTAGGCTAGGGCTCCCCTAGCCTTACGTTAGGGCACCCCTAGGCTTAGGCTAAGGCTAGGGCTCCCCTAGCCTTAGGCTAGGACTCGCCTAGCTTTAGGCTAGGCTCCCCTAGCCTTAGGTTTGGGCACCCATAGGCTTAGGCTAAGGCTAGGGCTCCCCTAGCGTTAGGCTAGGCCTCCCCTAGGCTTAGGCTAAGGCTAGGGCTCCCCTTGCCTTAGGCTAATGCTCCCCTAGCCTTAGGCTAGGGCACCCCTAGGCTTAGGCTAAGGATAGGGCTCCCCTAGCCTTACATTAGGTCACCCCTAGGCTTAGGCTAAGGCTAGGGCTCCCCTAGCCTTAGGCTAGGGCACCCCTAGGCTTAGGCTAAGGATAGGCCTCCCCTAGCCTTACGTTAGGTCACCCCTAGGCTTAGGCTAAGGCTAGGGCTCCCCTAGCCTTAGGCTAGGACTCCCCTAGCTTTAGGCTAGGCTCCCCTAGCCTTAGGTTAGGGCACCCCTAGGCTTAGGCTAAGGCTAGGGCTCCCCTAGCCTAGGCAAGGGCACCCCTAGGCTTAGGCTAAGGCTAGGGCTCCCCTAGCCTTAGGCTAGAGCACCCCTAGGCTTAGGCTAAAGCTCGGGCTCCCCTAGCCTTAGGCTAGGCTCCCCTAGGCTTAGGCTAGGGCTCCCCTAGCATTAGGCTAGGGCTCCCCTAGGCTTAGGCTAGCGCTCCCCTAGCCTTTGGCTAGGGCTCCCCTAGCCTTAGGCTAGGGAACCCCTAGGCTTAAGCTAAGACTAGGGCTCCCCGAACCTTAGACTAGGGCTCCCGTAGCCTTAGGCTAGGTCACCCCTAGGCTTAGGCTAAGACTAGGGCTCCCCTAGCCTTAGGCTAGGGTTTTCTAACCTTAGGTTAGGGCACCCCTAGGCTTAGGCTAGGTCTAGGGCTCCTCTAGCCTTAGGCTAGGGAACGCTTAGGCATAGGCTAAGTCTAGGGCTCCCTTAGCCTTAGGCTAGCGCTCCCCTAGCCTTAGGCTAGGGCTCCCCTAGCCTTAAGCTAGGGCTCCCCTAGGCTTAGGCTAAGGTTAGGGCTCCCCTAACCTTAGGCTAGGGCTCCTCTAGCCTTGGGCTAGGGCTTCCCTAGCCTTAGGCTAGGGCACCCCTAGGCTTAGGGTATGGCAAGGACTCCCCTAGCCTTAGGCTGGGGCTCCCTAGCCTTAGGCTAGGGCACCCCTAGGCTTAGGCTAAGGCTAGGGCTCCCCTAGCCTTAGCTTCGGGAAACCCTAGGTTTAGGCTAAGGCTTGGGCTCCTGTAGCCTTACTAGGGCTCCCCTAGCCTAAGGCTAGGGATCCCGTAGCCTTAGGCTAGGGCCTCCCTAGCCTTAGGCTAGGCTCCCCTAACTTTAGGCTAGGGCACCCCTAGGCTTAGGCTAAGGCTAGGACTCCCCTAGGCTTAGGCTAGGACACCCCTAGGCTTAGGCTAAGGCTAGGGCTCCCCTATGATTAGGATATGGCTAGGGCTCCCCTAGCCTTAGGCTAGGGCTCCCCTAGCCTTAGGCTAGGGCACCCCTAGGCTTAGGCTAAGGCACCCCTAGGCTTAGGCTAGGGCTCCCAGAGGCTTAGGCTAGGGCTCCCCTAGCCTTTTGCTATGGCTCCCCTAGCCTTAGTTTCGGGCACGCCTAGGCTTAGGCTAAGGCTAGCACACTCCTAGCCTTAGGCTAGGGCTCCCCTTGCCTTATGTTAGGACTCCCCTAGCCTTAGGTTAGGGCTCCCATAGCCTTAGTTTCGGGCACGCCTAGGCATAGGCTAAGGCAAGCACTCTCCTAGCCTTAGGCTAGGGCACCCCTTGCCTTATGTTAGGGATCCCCTAGCCTTAGGTTAGGGCTCCCGTAGCCTTAGGGTAGGGCAGTCTCTAGGCTTAGGCTAAGGCTAGGGCTCCCCTAGCCTTAGGCTAGGGCTTTTCTAGCCTTAGGTTAGGGCACCCCTTTGCTTAGGCTAAGGCTAGTGCTCCCCTAGCCTTAGGCTAGGGCACTTTTAGGCTTAGGCTAAGGCTAGGGCTCCCCTTGCCTTAGGCTACGGCACCCTAGGCTTAGGCTAAGTCTAGGTTTCCCCTAGCCTTAGGCTAGGGCTCCCCTAGCTTTAGGCTAGGAAACTCCTAGGCTTAGGCTAAGGCTAGGGCTCCCCGATCCTTAGGCTAGGGCTCCCCTAACCTTAGGCTAGGGCACCCCTAGGCTTAGGCTAAGGCTAGCGCTCCCCTAGCCTTAGTTTAGGGCTACCCTAGCCTTAAGCTAGGGCACCCCTAGGCTTAGGCTAAGGGTAGGTCTCCCCTAGCCTTAGGCTAGGTCTCCCCTAGCCTTAGGCTAGGGCACACCTAGGCTTACGCTAAGGCTAGGGCTCCGCCAGCCTTAGGCTAGGACTCCCCTAGGCTTGGGCTAGGGCTCCCCTAGGCTTAGGCTAGGGCACCCCTAGGCTCAGGCTAAGGCTAGTGCTCCCCTAGCCTTAGGGTATGGCTCCCCTAACCTTAGGCTAGGTAACCCCTAGACTTAGGTAAGGCTAGGTCTCCCCTAGCCTTAGTTTCGGGCACCCCTAGGCTTGGGTTAGGCTAGGGCTCCCCTAGCCTTAGGCTAGGGCTCCCCTAGCCTTAGGCTAGGGCTCCCCTAGCCTTAGGCTAGTGCTCCCCTAGCCTTAGGCTAGGGCTCCCCTAACCTTAGGCTAGGGCACACCTAGGCTTAGGCTAAGGCTAGGGCTCCGCCAGCCTTAGGCTAGGGCTCCCCTAGGCTTAGGCTAAGGCTAGGGCTCCCCTAGCCTTACATTAGGACACCCCTAGGCTTAGGATAAGGCTTGGGCTCCCCTAGCCTTAGGCTAGGACTCCCCAACTTTAGGCTAGGCTCCCGTAGCCTTAGGTTAGAGCACCCCTAGGCTTAGGCTAAGGCTAGCGCTCCCCTAGCCTTAGGCTAGGGCACCCCTAGGCTTAGGCTAAGGCTATGGCTCCCCTAGCCTTAGGGTAGGGCACCCCTAGGCTTAGGCTAAGGATAGGGCTCCCCTAGCCTTAGGCTAAGGCTCCCCTAGCCTTAGGCTAGGGGATCCCTAGGCTTAGGCTAAGGTTAGGGCTCCCCTAGCCTTGGGCTAGGGCACCCCTAGGCTTAGGCTAAGGATAGGTCTCCCCTAGCCTTAGGCTAAGGCTCCCCTAGCCTTGGGCTAGGGCACCCCTAGGCTTAGGCTAAGGCTAGGGCTCCCCTAGCCTTGGGCTAGGGCTCCCCTAGCCTTAGGCTAGGGCGCCCCAAGCCTTAGGCTAGGGCTTCCCTAGCCTTAGGCTAGGGCTCCCCTAGCCTTATGTTAGGGCACCCCTAGGCTTAGGCTAAGGCTAGGGCTGCCCTAGCCTTAGGCTAGGGCACGCTTAGGCTTAGGCTAAGGCTAGGGCTCCCCTAGCCTTAGGCTAGGGCACCCCTAGGCTTAGGCTAAGGATAAAGCTCCCCTAGCCTTAGGTTAAGGCTCCCCTAGCCTATGCTAGGGCACCCCTGGGCTTAGGCTAAGGCTAGGGCTCCCCTAGCCTTAGGCTAGGCTCCCCTAGGCTTTGGCTAGAGCTCCCCTAGCCTTAGGCTAGTGCTCCCCTAGGCTTAGGCTAGTGATCCCATAGCCTTAGGCTAGTGCTCCCCAGGCCTTGGGCTAGGGCTCCCCTAGCCTTAGGCTAGGGCACCCCTAGGCTTAGGCTAAGGCTAGGGCTCCCCTAGCCTTAGGGTATGGCTCCCCTAGCCTTAGGCTAGGGAACCCCTATTCTTAGGCTAAGGCTAGGTCTCCCCTAGCCTTAGTTTCGGGCACCCCTAGGCTTAGGCTAAGGCTAGGGCTTCCAAAGCCTTAGGCTAGGGCTGCCCTAGCTTTAGGCTAGGGCTCCTCTAGCCTTAGGATAGGGCTTCCCTCGCCTAATGCTAGGGCTCCCCTAACCTTAGGCTAGGGCACACCTAGGCTTAGGCTAAGGCTAGGACTCCGCCAGCCTTAGGCTAGGGCTCCCCTAGGCTTAGGCTAAGGCTAGGGCTCACCTAGCCTTAGGCTAGGGCTCCCATAGCCTTACGTTAGGACACCCCTAGGCTTAGGCTAAGGCTAGGGCTCCCCTAGCCTTAGGCTAGGAATCCCCAACTTTAGGCTAGGCTCCCCTAGACTTAGGTTAGGGAACCCCTAGGCTTAGGCTAAGGCTAGGGCTCCCCTAGCCTTAGGCTAGGGCACCCCTAGGCTTAAGCTAAGGATAGGGCTCCCCTAGCCTTAGGCTAAGGCTCCCCTAGCCTTAGGCTAGGGCACCCCTAGGCTTAGGCTAAGGATAGGGCTCCCCTAGCCTTGGGCTAGGGCTCCCCTAGACTTGGGCTAGGGCTCCCCTAGCCTTAGGCTAGGGCACCCCTAGGCTTAGGCTAAGGCTAGGGCTCCCCTAGCCTTAGTCTAGGGCTCCCATAGCCTTAGGCTAGGGCACCCCTATGCTTAGGCTAAGGCAAGGGCTCCCCTAGCCTTAGGCTAGGGCTCCCCTAGCCCCAGGCTAGGACTCCCCTAGCCTTAGGCTAGGGCACACCTAGGCTTAGGCTAAGGCTAGGGCTCCGCCAGCCTTAGGCTAGGGCTCCCCTAGGCTTAGGCTAAGGCTAGGGCTCCCCAAGCCTTAGGCTAGGACTCGCCTAGCTTTAGGCTAGGCTCCCCTAGCCTTAGGTTAGGGCACCCCTAGGCTTAGGCTAAGGCTAGGGCTCCCCTAGCCTTAGGCTTGGCCACCCCTAGGCTTAGGGTAAGGCTAGGGCTCCCCTAACCTTAGGCTAGGGCACACCTAGGGTTAGGCTAAGGATAGGGCTCCCTTAGCCTTAGGCTAAGGCTCCCCTAGCCTTAGGCTAGGGCACCCCTAGGCTTAGGCTAAGGATAGGGCTCCCCTAGCCTTACGTTAGGTTACCCCTAGGCTTAGGCTAAGGCTAGGGCTCCCCTAGCCTTAGGCTAGGACTCCCCTAGCTTTAGGCTAGGGTCCCCTAGCCTTAGGTTAGGGCACCCCTAGACTTAGGCTCAGGCTAGGGCTCCCCTAGCCTAGGCTGGGGCACCCCTAGGCTTAAGCTTGGGCACCCCTAGGCTTAGGCTAAGACTAGGGCTCCAATAGCCTTAGGCTTGGGCTCCCATAGCCTTAGGCTAGGGCACCCCTAGGCTTAGGCTAAGGCTAGGGCTCCACTAGCCTTAGGCTAAGGCTCCCCTAGCCTTAGGCTAGGGCATCCCTAGGCTTAGGCTAAGGCTAGGGCTCCCCTAGCCTTGGTCTAGGGCACCCCTAGGCTTAGGCTAAGGATAGGGCTCCCCTAGCCTTAGGCTAAGGCTCCCATAGCCTTGGGCTAGGGCACCCCTAGGCTTAGGCTAAGTCTAGGGCTCCCCTAGCCTTGGGCTAGGGCTCCCCTAGCTTTAGGCTAGGGCGCCCCAAGCCTTAGGCTAGGGCTCCCCTAGCCTTAGGCTAGGGCTCCCCTAGCCTTAGGTTAGGGCACCCCTAGGCTTAGGCTAAGGCTAGGGCTCCCCTAGCCTTAGGCTAGGCCACCCCTAGGCTTAGGCTAAGGCTAGGGCTCCCATAACCTTAGGCTAGGGCACCCCTAGTCTTAGGCAAAGGCTAGTGCTCCCCTAGCCTTAGGGTATGGCTCCCCTAGCCTTAGGCTAGGGAACCCCTAGACTTAGGCTAAGGCTAGGTCTCCCCTAGCCTTAGTTTCGGGCACCCCTAGGCTTAGGCTAAGGCTAGGGCTCCCCTAGCCTTAGGCTAGTGCACCCCTAGCCTTAGGCTAGGGCTCCCCTAGCCTTAGGCTAGGGCTCCCCTAGGCTTAGGCTAAGGCTAGGGCTCACCTAGCCTTAGGCTAGGGCTCCCATAGCCTTACGTTAGGACACCCCTTGGCTTAGGCTAAGGCTGGGGCTCCCCTAGCCTTAGGCTAGGAATCCCCAACTTTAGGCTAGGCTCCCCTAGACTTAGGTTAGGGAACCCCTAGGCTTAGGCTAAGGCTAGGGCTCCCCTAGCCTTAGGCTAGGGCACCCCTAGGCTTAAGCTAAGGATAGGGCTCCCCTAGCCTTAGGCTAAGGCTCCCCTAGCCTTAGGCTAGGGCACCCCTAGGCTTAGGCTAAGGATAGGGCTCCCCTAGCCTTGGGCTAGGGCTCCCCTAGCCTTGGGCTAGGGCTCCCCTAGCCTTGGGCTAGGGCTCCCCTAGCCTTAGGCTAGGGCACCCCTAGGCTTAGGCTAAGGCTAGGGCTCCCCTAGCCTTAGTCTAGGGCTCCCATAGCCTTAGGCTAGGGCACCCCTATGCTTAGGCTAAGGCAAGGGCTCCCCTAGCCTTAGGCTAGGGCTCCCCTAGCCCCAGGCTAGGGCTCCCCTAGCCTTAGGCTAGGGCACACCTAGGCTTAGGCTAAGGCTAGGGCTCCGCCAGCCTTAGGCTAGGGCTCCCCTAGGCTTAGGCTAAGGCTAGGGCTCCCCAAGCCTTAGGCTAGGACTCGCCTAGCTTTAGGCTAGGCTCCTCTAGCCTTAGGTTAGGGCACCCCTAGGCTTAGGCTAAGGCTAGGGCTCCCCTAGCCTTAGGCTTGGCCACCCCTAGGCTTAGGGTAAGGCTAGGGCTCCCCTAACCTTAGGCTAGGGCACACCTAGGGTTAGGCTAAGGATAGGGCTCCCTTAGCCTTAGGCTAAGGCTCCCCTAGCCTTAGGCTAGGGCACCCCTAGGCTTAGGCTAAGGATAGGGCTCCCCTAGCCTTACGTTAGGTTACCCCTAGGCTTAGGCTAAGGCTAGGACTCCCCTAGCTTTAGGCTAGGGTCCCCTAGCCTTAGGTTAGGGCACCCCTAGACTTAGGCTCAGGCTAGGGCTCCCCTAGCCTAGGCTGGGGAACCCCTAGGCTTAAGCTTGGGCACCCCTAGGCTTAGGCTAAGACTAGGGCTCCAATAGCCTTAGGCTTGGGCTCCCATAGCGTTAGGCTAGGGCACCCCTAGGCTTAGGCTAAGGCTAGGGCTCCCCTAGCCTTAGGCTAAGGCTCCCCTAGCCTTGGGCTAGGGAACCCCTAGGCTTAGGCTAAGTCTAGGGCTCCCCTAGCCTTGGGCTAGGGCTCCCCTAGCCTTAGGCTAGGGCGCCCCAAGCCTTAGGCTAGGGCTCCCCTAGCCTTAGGCTAGGGCTCCCCTAGCCTTAGGTTAGGGCACCCCTAGGCTTAGGCTAAGGCTAGGGCTCCCCTAGCCTTAGGCTAGGCCACCCCTAGGCTTAGGCTAAGGCTAGGGCTCCCATAACCTTAGGCTAGGGCACCCCTAGGCTTAGGCAAAGGCTAGTGCTCCCCTAGCCTTAGGGTATGGCTCCCCTAGCCTTAGGCTAGGGAACCCCTAGACTTAGGCTAAGGCTAGGTCTCCCCTAGCCTTAGTTTCGGGCACCCCTAGGCTTAGGCTATGGCTAGGGCTCCCCTAGCCTTAGGCTAGTGCACCCCTAGCCTTAGGCTAGGGCTCCCCTAGCCTTAGGGTAGGGCACCCCTAGGCTTAGGCTAAGGCTATGGCTCCCCTAGCCTTAGGGTAGGGCACCCCTAGGCTTAGGCTAAGGATAGGGCTCCCCTAGCCTTAGGCTAAGGCTCCCCTAGCCTTAGGCTAGGGCATCCCTAGGCTTAGGCTAAGGCTAGGGCTCCCCTAGCCTTGGGCTAAGGCTCCCCTAGCCTTGGGCTAGGGCATCCCTATGCTTAGGGTAAGGCTAGGGCTCCCCTAGCCTTAGGCTATTGCTCCCCTACCCTTAGGCTAGGGCTCCCCTAGCCTTAGGCTAGGGCACACCTAGGCTTAGGCTAAGGCCAGGGCTCCGCCAGCCTTAGGCTAGGGCTCCCCTAAGCTTAGGCTAAGGCTAGGGCTCCCCTAGCCTTAGGCTAGGGCTCCCCTAGCCTTACGTTAGGGCACCCCTAGGCTTAGGCTAAGACTAGGGCTCCCCTAGCCTTAGACTAGGACTCCCCTAGCTTTAGGCTGGGCTCCCCTAGCCTTAGGTTAGGTCACCCCTTGGCTTAGGTTAAGGCTAGGGCTCCCCAAGCCTTAAGCTAGGGCACCCCTAGGCTTAGGCTAAGGATAGGGCTCCCCTAGCCTTAGGCTAGGGCACCCCTAGGCTTAGGCTAAGGCTAGGGCTCCCCAGGCCTTGGGCTAGGGCTCCCCTGGCCTTAGGCTAGGGCTCCCCAAGCCTTAGGCTAGGGCTCCCCTAGCCTTAGGCTAGGGCTCTCCTAGCCTTTGCTAGGGAACACCTAGGCTTAGGCTAAGGCTAGGGCTCCGCCAGCCTTAGGCTAGGTCTCCCCTAGGCTTAGGCTAGGGCTAGGGCACCCCTAGCCTTAGGCTAGGGCTCCCCTAGCCTTACGTTAGGGCACCCCTAGGCTGAGGCTAAGGCTAGGGCTCCCCTAGCCTTAGGCTAGGACTCGCCTAGCTTTAGGCTAGGCTCCCCTAGCCTTAGGTTTGGGCACCCATAGGCTTAGGCTAAGGCTAGGGCTCCCCTAGCGTTAGGCTAGGCCTCCCCTAGGCTTAGGCTAAGGCTAGGGCTCCCCTTGCCATAGGCTAATGCTCCCCTAGCCTTAGGCTAGGGCACCCCTAGGCTTAGGCTAAGGATAGGGCTCCCCTAGCCTTACGTTAGGTCACCCCTAGGCTTAGGCTAAGGCTAGGGCTCCCCTAGCCTTAGGCTAGGACTCCCCTAGCTTTAGGCTAGGCTCCCCTAGCCTTAGGTTAGGGCACCCCTAGGCTTAGGCTAAGGCTAGGGCTCCCCTAGCCTAGGCTAGGGCACCCCTAGGCTTAGGCTAAGGCTAGGACTCCCCTAGCCTTAGGCTAGAGCACCCCTAGGCTTAGGCTAAAGCTCGGGCTCCCCTAGCCTTAGGCTAGGCTCCCCTAGGCTTAGGCTAGGGCTCCCCTAGCATTAGGCTAGGGCTCCCCTAGGCTTAGGCTAGCGCTCCCCTAACCTTTGGCTAGGGCTCCCCTAGCCTTAGGCTAGGGAACCCCTAGGCTTAAGCTAAGACTAGGGCTCCCCGAACCTTAGGCTAGGGCTCCCGTAGCCTTTGGCTATGTCACCCCTAGGCTTAGGCTAAGACTAGGGCTCCCCTAGCCTTAGGCTAGGGTTTTCTAACCTTAGGTTAGGGCACCCCTAGGCTTAGGCTAAGTCTAGGGCTCCTCTAGCCTTAGGCTAGGGAACCCTTAGGCATAGGCTAAGTCTAGGGCTCCCTTAGCCTTAGGCTAGCGCTCCCCTAGCCTTAGGCTAGGGCTCCCCTAGCCTTAAGCTAGGGCTCCCCTAGGCTTAGGCTAAGGTTAGGGCTCCCCTAACCTTAGGCTAGGGCTCCTCTAGCCTTAGGCTAGAGCTTCCCTAGCCTTAGGCTAGGGCACCCCTAGGCTTAGGGTATGGCAAGGGCTCCCCTAGCCTTAGGCTGGGGCTCCCTAGCCTTAGGCTAGGGCACCCCTATGCTTAGGCTAAGGCTAGGGCTCCCCTAGCCTTAGCTTCGGGAAACCCTAGGTTTAGGCTAAGGCTTGGGCTCCCGTAGCCTTACTAGGGCTCCCCTAGCCTAAGGCTAGGGATCCCGTAGCCGTAGGCTAGGGCTTCCCTAGCCTTAGGCTAGGCTCCCCTAACTTTAGGCTAGGGCACCCCTAGGCTTAGGCTAAGGCTAGGACTCCCCTAGGCTTAGGCTAGGACACCCCTAGGCTTAGGCTAAGGCTAGGGCTCCCCTATGCTTAGGATATGGCTAGGGCTCCCCTAGCCTTAGGCTAGGGCTCCCCTAGCCTTAGGCTAGGGCACCCCTAGGCTTAGGCTAAGGATAGGGCTCCCCTAGCCTTAGGCTAGGCCTCCCCTAGCCTAGGCTAGGGAACCCCTAGTCTTAGGATAGAGCTCCCCTAGCCTTAGGCTAAGGCACCCCTAGGCTTTGGCTAGGGCTCCCAGAGGCTTAGGCTAGGGCTCCCCTAGCCTTTTGCTATGGATCCCCTAGCCTTAGTTTCGGGCACGCCTAGGCTTAGGCTAAGGCTAGCACACTCCTAGCCTTAGGCTAGGGCTCCCATTGCCTTATGTTAGGACTCCCCTAGCCTTAGGTTAGGGCTCCCATAGCCTTAGTTTCGGGCACGCCTAGGCATAGGCTAAGGCTAGCACTCTCCTAGCCTTAGGCTAGGGCTCCCCTTGCCTTATGTTAGGGCTCCCCTAGCCTTAGGTTAGGGCTCCCGTAGCCTTAGGCTAGGGCAGTCTCTAGGCTTAGGCTAAGGCTAGGGCTCCCCTAGCCTTAGGCTAGGGCTTTTCTAGCCTTAGGTTAGGGCACCCCTTTGCTTAGGCTAAGGCTAGTGCTCCCCTAGCCTTAGGCTAGGGCACTTTTAGGCTTAGGCTAAGGCTGGGGCTCCCCTAGCTTTAGGCTAGGGCTCCCCTAGCTTTAGGCTAGGACACTCCTAGGCTTAGGCTAAGGCTAGGGCTCCCCGATCCTTAGGCTAGGGCTCCCCTAACCTTAGGCTAGGGCACCCCTAGGCTTAGGCTAAGGCTAGCGCTCCCCTAGCCTTAGTTTAGGGCTACCCTAGCCTTAAGCTAGGGCACCCCTAGGCTTAGGCTAAGGGTAGGTCTCCCCTAGCCTTAGGCTAGGTCTCCCCTAGCCTTAGGCTAGGGCACACCTAGGCTTACGCTAAGGCTAGGGCTCCGCCAGCCTTAGGCTAGGACTCCCCTAGGCTTGGCTAAGGCTAGGGCTCCCCTAGTCTTAGGCTAGGACTCCCCTAGCTTTAGGCTAGGCTACCCTAGGCTTAGGTTAGGGCACCCCTAGGCTTAGGCTAAGGCTAGGGCTCCAGTAGCCTTAGGCTACGGCTCCCCTAGCCTTAGGCTAGGGCACTCCTAGGCTTAGGCTAAAACTCGGGCTACCCTAGCCTTAGGCTAGGCTTCCCTAGGCTTAGGCTATGGCTCCCCTAGGCTTAGGCTAGCGCTCCCCTAGCCTTAGGCTAGGGCACCCCTAGTCTTAGGCTAGGGCTCCCCTAGGCTTAGGTTAGGGCTCCCTGAACCTTAGGCTATGGCTCCCCTAGCCTTAGCCTAAGGCTCCCCTATCCTAGGCTAGGGCACCCCTAGGCTTAGGCTATGGCTAGGGCACCCCTAGCCTTAGGCTACCGCTCTCCTAGCCTTAGGCTAGGGCACCCCTGGGCTTAGGCTAAGGCTAGGCCTCCCGTAGCCTTAGGCTAGTGCTCCTCTAACCTTAGGCTAGGGCTTCCCTAGCCTTAGGCTAGGCTCCCCTAACTTTAGGCTAGGGCACCCCTAGACTTAGGCTAAGGCTAGGGCTCCTATAGCCTTTGGCTAGGACACCCCTAGGCTTAGGCTAAGGCTAGGGCTCCCCTAGCCTGTGGCTAGGGCACCCCTAGGCTTAGGCTAAGGCTAGGGCTCCCCTGGCCTTAGGCTAGGGCTCCCCTGGCCTTAGGCTAGGGCTCCCCTAGCCTTAGGCTAGGGCACCCCTAGGCTTAGGATAAGGATAGGGCTCCACTATCCTAAGGTTAGGGCTCCCATAACCTACCCTAGGGAACCCCAAGGATTAGGATAGAGTTCCCTAGCCTTATGCTAGGGAACCCTAGGCTGAGGCTAGGGCTCCCCGAGCCTTAGGCTAGGGCTCCCCAAGCCTTAGGCTAGGGATCCCCTAGGCTTAGGCTAAGGCTAGGGCTCCCCTTGCCATAGGCTAATGCTCCCCTAGCCTTAGGCTAGGGCACCCCTAGGCTTAGGCTAAGGATAGGGCTCCCCTAGCCTTACGTTAGGTCACCCCTAGGCTTAGGCTAAGGCTAGGGCTCCCCTAGCCTTAGGCTAGGGCACCCCTAGGCTTAGGCTAAGGATAGGCCTCCCCTAGCCTTACGTTAGGTCACCCCTAGGCTTAGGCTAAGGCTAGGGCTCCCCTAGCCTTAGGCTAGGACTCCCCTAGCTTTAGGCTAGGCTCCCCTAGGCTTAGGTTAGGGCACCCCTTGGCTTAGGCTAATGCTAGGGCTCCCCTAGCCTAGGCTAGGGCACCCCTAGGCTTAGGCTAAGGCTAGGACTCCCCTAGCCTTAGGCTAGAGCACCCCTAGGCTTAGGCTAAAGCTCGGGCTCCCCTAGCCTTAGGCTAGGCTCCCCTAGGCTTAGGCTAGGGCTCCCCTAGCATTAGGCTAGGGCTCCCCTAGGCTTAGGCTAGCGCTCCCCTAACCTTTGGCTAGGGCTCCCCTAGCCTTAGGCTAGGGAACCCCTAGGCTTAAGCTAAGACTAGGGCTCCCCGAACCTTAGGCTAGGGCTCCCGTAGCCTTTGGCTATGTCACCCCTAGGCTTAGGCTAAGACTAGGGCTCCCCTAGCCTTAGGCTAGGGTTTTCTAACCTTAGGTTAGGGCACCCCTAGGCTTAGGCTAAGTCTAGGGCTCCTCTAGCCTTAGGCTAGGGAACCCTTAGGCATAGGCTAAGTCTAGGGCTCCCTTAGCCTTAGGCTAGCGCTCCCCTAGTCTTAGGCTAGGGCTCCCCTAGCCTTAAGCTAGGGCTCCCCTAGGCTTAGGCTAAGGTTAGGGCTCCCCTAACCTTAGGCTAGGGCTCCTCTAGCCTTAGGCTAGAGCTTCCCTAGCCTTAGGCTAGGGCACCCCTAGGCTTAGGGTATGGCAAGGGCTCCCCTAGCCTTAGGCTGGGGCTCCCTAGCCTTAGGCTAGGGCACCCCTAGGCTTAGGCTAAGGCTAGGGCTCCCCTAGCCTAAGCTTCGGGAAACCCTAAGTTTAGGCTAAGGCTTGGGCTCCCGTAGCCTTACTAGGGCTCCCCTAGCCTAAGGCTAGGGATCCCGTAGCCGTAGGCTAGGGCTTCCCTAGCCTTAGGCTAGGCTCCCCTAACTTTAGGCTAGGGCACCCCTAGGCTTAGGCTAAGGCTAGGACTCCCCTAGGCTTAGGCTAGGACACCCCTAGGCTTAGGCTAAGGCTAGGGCTCCCCTATGCTTAGGATATGGCTAGGGCTCCCCTAGCCTTAGGCTAGGGCTCCCCTAGCCTTAGGCTAGGGCACCCCTAGGCTTAGGCTAAGGATAGGGCTCCCCTAGCCTTAGGCTAGGCCTCCCCTAGCCTAGGCTAGGGAACCCCTAGTCTTAGGATAGAGCTCCCCTAGCCTTAGGCTAAGGCACCCCTAGGCTTTGGCTAGGGCTCCCAGAGGCTTAGGCTAGGGCTCCCCTAGCCTTTTGCTATGGATCCCCTAGCCTTAGTTTCGGGCACGCCTAGGCTTAGGCTAAGGCTAGCACACTCCTAGCCTTAGGCTAGGGCTCCCATTGCCTTATGTTAGGACTCCCCTAGCCTTAGGTTAGGGCTCCCATAGCCTTAGTTTCGGGCACACCTAGGCATAGGCTAAGGCTAGCACTCTCCTAGCCTTAGGCTAGGGCTCCCCTTGCCTTATGTTAGGGCTCCCCTAGCCTTAGGTTAGGGCTCCCGTAGCCTTAGGCTAGGGCAGTCTCTAGGCTTAGGCTAAGGCTAGGGCTCCCCTAGCCTTAGGCTAGGGCTTTTCTAGCCTTAGGTTAGGGCACCCCTTTGCTTAGGCTAAGGCTAGTGCTCCCCTAGCCTTAGGCTAGGGCACTTTTAGGCTTAGGCTAAGGCTGGGGCTCCCCTAGCTTTAGGCTAGGGCTCCCCTAGCTTTAGGCTAGGACACTCCTAGGCTTAGGCTAAGGCTAGGGCTCCCCGATCCTTAGGCTAGGGCTCCCCTAACCTTAGGCTAGGGCACCCCTAGGCTTAGGCTAAGGCTAGCGCTCCCCTAGCCTTAGTTTAGGGCTACCCTAGCCTTAAGCTAGGGCACCCCTAGGCTTAGGCTAAGGGTAGGTCTCCCCTAGCCTTAGGCTAGGTCTCCCCTAGCCTTAGGCTAGGGCACACCTAGGCTTACGCTAAGGCTAGGGCTCCGCCAGCCTTAGGCTAGGACTCCCCTAGGCTTGGCTAAGGCTAGGGCTCCCCTAGTCTTAGGCTAGGACTCTCCTAGCTTTAGGCTAGGCTACCCTAGGCTTAGGTTAGGGCACCCCTAGGCTTAGGCTAAGGCTAGGGCTCCAGTAGCCTTAGGCTACGGCTCCCCTAGCCTTAGGCTAGGGCACTCCTAGGCTTAGGCTAAAACTCGGGCTACCCTAGCCTTAGGCTAGGCTTCCCTAGGCTTAGGCTATGGCTCCCCTAGGCTTAGGCTAGCGCTCCCCTAGCCTTAGGCTAGGGCACCCCTAGTCTTAGGCTAGGGCTCCCCTAGGCTTAGGTTAGGGCTCCCTGAACCTTAGGCTATGGCTCCCCTAGCCTTAGCCTAAGGCTCCCCTATCCTAGGCTAGGGCACCCCTAGGCTTAGGCTATGGGTAGGGCACCCCTAGCCTTAGGCTACCGCTCTCCTAGCCTTAGGCTAGGGCACCCCTGGGCTTAGGCTAAGGCTAGGCCTCCCGTAGCCTTAGGCTAGTGCTCCTCTAACCTTAGGCTAGGGCTTCCCTAGCCTTAGGCTAGGCTCCCCTAACTTTAGGCTAGGGCACCCCTAGACTTAGGCTAAGGCTAGGGCTCCTCTAGCCTTTGGCTAGGACACCCCTAGGCTTAGGCTAAGGCTAGGGCTCCCCTAGCCTGTGGCTAGGGCACCCCTAGGCTTAGGCTAAGGCTAGGGCTCCCCTGGCCTTAGGCTAGGGCTCCCCTGGCCTTAGGCTAGGGCTCCCCTAGCCTTAGGCTAGGGCACCCCTAGGCTTAGGATAAGGATAGGGCTCCACTATCCTAAGGTTAGGGCTCCCCTAACCTACACTAGGGAACCCCAAGGATTAGGATAGAGTTCCCTAGCCTTATGCTAGGGAACCCTAGGCTGAGGCTAGGGCTCCCCGAGCCTTAGGCTAGGGCTCCCCAAGCCTTAGGCTAGGGATCCCCTAGGCTTAGGCTAAGGCTCAGCTCCCCTAGCCTTAGGCTATGGCTCCCCTAGCCTTACGTTAGGGCACCCCTAGGCTTAGGCTAAGGCTAGGGCTCCCCTAGCTTTAGGCTAGGGTATCCCTAGGCTTAGGCTAAGTCTAGAGCTCCCCTAGCCTTTGGTTAGTGCTCCTATAGGCTTAGCCTAAGGCTAGGGCTCCCACAGCCTTAGGTTAGGGCTCCCGTAGCCTTAGGCTAGGGCACCCCTAGGCTTAGGCTAAGGCTAGGGCTCCCCTAGCCTTAGGCTAGGGCTCCCCTAGCCTTAGGCTAGGGCTCCCCTAGCCTTAGGCTAGGGCTTTTCTAGCCTTATGTTAGGGCACCCCTTTGCTTAGGCTAAGGCTAGCGCTCCCCTAGCCTTAGGCTAGGGCACTTTTAGGCTTAGGCTAAGACTAGGGCTCCCCTCGCTTTAGGCTAGTGCACCCCTAGGCTTAGGCTAAGTCTAGGGCTCCCCTAGTCTTAGGCTAGGGCACCCCTAGGCTTAGGGTAAGGTTAGGGCTCCCCCAGCTTAGGTTAGTGCTCCCCTAGCCTTAGGCTAGGGCACCCCTAGGCTTAGGCTAAGGCTTGGGCTCCCCTAGCCTTAGGCTAGGGCTCCCCTAGGCTTAGGCTAAGGCCAGGGCTCCCTGCGACTTAGGCTAGGGCTCCCCTAGCCTTAGACTAGGGCACCCGTAGGCTTAGGCTAAGGGTAGGAATCCCCTAGCCTTAGGCTAGGGCTCCCCTAGCCTTAGGCTAGGGCAAACCTAGGCTTAGGCTAAGGCAAGGGCTCCCATAGCCGTAGGCGAGGGCTCCCCTAGCCTTAGGCTAGGGCACCCCTAGGCTTAGGCTAAGGCTAGGGCTCCCCTAGCCTTAGGCTAAGGCTCCCATAGCCTAGGCTAGGGCACCCCTAGGCTTAGGCTAAGGCTAGGGCTCCCCTAGCCTTAGGCTACGGCTCCCCTAGCCTTAGGCTAGGGCACCCCTAGGCTTAGGCTAAAGCTCGGGCTACCCTATCCTTAGGCTAGGCTTCCCTAGGCTTAGGCTAGGGCTCCCCTAGCCTTAGGCTAGGGCTCCCCTAGGCTTAGGTTACGGCTCCCCTAGGCTTAGGTTAGGGCTCCCTGAACCTTAGGCTATGGCTCCCCTAGCCTTAAGCTAGGGCTCCCCTAGCCTTGGGCTAGGGCTCCCCTAGCCTTAGGCTAGGGCACCCCTAGGCTTAGTCTAAGGCTAGGCCTCCCCTAGCCTTAGGCTAGGGCTCCCATAGCCTTAGGCTAGGGCACCCCTAGGCTTAGGCCAAGGCAAGGGCTCCCCTAGCCTTAGGCTATGGCTCCCCTAGCCTTAGGCTAGGGAACCCCTAAGCTGAGGGTAAGACTAGGGAAACCCTAGCCTTAGCTTCGGGCACCCCTAGGTTTAGGTTAAGGCTAGGGCTCCCGTAGCCTTAGGCTAGTGCTCCTCTAGCCTTAAGCTAGGGCTTCCCTAGCCTTAGGCTAGGCTCCCCTAACTTTAGGCTATGGCACCCCTAGACTTAGGCTAAGGTTAGGGATCCCCTAGCCTTTGGCGAGGACACCCCTAGGCTTAGGCTAAGGCTAGGGCTCCCCTAGCCTGAGGCTAGGGCACCCCTAGGCTTAGGCTAAGGTTAGGGCTCCCCTGGCCTTAGGCTAGAGCTCCCCTAGCCTTAGGCTAGGGCACCCCTAGGCTTAGGCTAAGGATAGGGCTCCACTAGCCTTAGGTTAGGGCTACTCTAACCAAGGCTACGGAACCCCTACGATTAGGATAGAGTTCCCTAGCCTTAGGCTAGGGCACCCCTAGGCTTAGGCTAGGGCTCCCCGAGCCTTAGGCTAGGGCTCCCTTAGCCTTAGGCTATGGCTCCCCTAGCCTTAGGCTAGGGAACCCCTAGGCTTAGGCTAAGGCTCGCGCTCCCCTAGCCTTAGGCTAGGGCTCCCCTAGCCTTACGTTAGGGCACCCCTAGGCTTAGGCTAAGGCTAGGGCTCCCCTAGCCTTAGGCTAAGGCTCCCATAGCCTAGGCTAGGGCACCCCTAGGCTTAGGCTAAGGCTAGGGCTTCCCTAGCCTTAGGCTAGTGCTCCCTAGCTTAGGCTAGGGCACCCCTAGGCTTAGGGTAAGGCTAGGGCTCCCCTAGCCTTAGGCTAGGGCACCCCTAGGCTTAGGGTAAGGCTAGGGCTCCACTAGCCTAAGGCTAGGGCTCCCGTAGCCTTAGGCTAGGGCACCCCGAGTCTTAGGTTAAGGCAAGACCTCCCCTAGCCTTAGGCTATGGCTCCCCTATCCTTAGGCTAAGGATCCCCTAGCCTTAGGTAAGGGCATCCCTAGGCTTAGGCTAAGGCTAGTGCTCCCCTAGCCTTAGGCTAGGGCTCCCCTAGCCTTACATTAGGGCACCCCTAGGCTTAGGCCAAGGCTAGGGATCCCCTAGCCTTAGGCTAGGGCTCCCCTAGCCTTAGGTTAGGGCACCCCTAGGGTTATGCTAAGGTTAGCGCTCCCCTAGCTTTATGCTAGGGCACCTTTAGGCTTCAGCTAAGGCTAGGGCTCCCCTAGTCTTAGGCTAGGGCACCCCTAGGCTTAGGCTAAGTCTAGGGCTCCCCTAGCCTTAGACTAAGGCACCCCTAGGCTTAGGCTAAGGCTAGGGCTCCCCTAGCCTTAGGCTTGGGCTCCCCTAGCCTTAGGCTAGGTTCTCCCCTAGGCTTAGGCTAAGGCTAGGGATCCCTAGCCTTAGGTAAGGGCACCCCTAGCCTTAGACTAGGGCACCCCTAGGCTTAGGCTAAGTCTAGGACTCCCCTAGACTTAGGATAGGGCTCCCCTAGCCTTAGGCTAGGGCACCCCTAGGCTTAGGCTAAGGCTAGGGCTCCCCTAGCCATAGGCTAGGGCACCCCAAGGCTTTGGCTAAGGCTAGGGCTCCCCTAGCATTCGGCTAGGGCACCCCTAGGTTTAGGCTAAGGCTAGGGCTCCCCTAGCCTTAGGCTAGTGCTCCCCTGGACTGAGGCTAGGGCTCCCCTAGCCTTAGGCTAGTGCTCCCCTGGCCTTAGGCTTGGGCACCACTAGCCTTAAGCTAGGGCTCCCCTAGCCTTAGGCTAGGGCACTCCTAGGCTTAGGCTAGCGCTCTCCTAGCGTTAGGTAAGGGCACCCCTAGGCTTAGGCTAGGGCTCCCCGAAACTTAGGCTATGGCTCCCCTAGCCTTAGGCTAGTCTTCCCCTAACCTTAGGCTAGAGCACCCCTAAGCTTAGGCCAAGGCTAGGGCTACCCTAGCCTAAGGCTAGGGCTCCCCTAGCCTTAGGCTAGGGCACCCCTAGACTTAGGCTAACTCTAGGGCTCCCCTAGCCTTAGGCTAGGGCACCCCTAGGCTTAGGCTAAGGCTAGGGCTCCCCTAGACTTAGGTTAGGGCTCCCCTAGCCTTAGGCTAGGGCTCCCCTAACCTTAGGCTAGGGCACCCCTAGGCTTAGGCTAAGGCTAGCGCTCCCCTAGCCTTAGTTTAGGGCTACCCTAGCCTTAAGCTAGGGCACCCCTAGGCTTAGGCTAAGGGTAGGTCTCCCCTAGCCTTAGGCTAGGTCTCCCCTAGCCTTAGGCTAGGGCACACCTAGGCTTACGCTAAGGCTAGGGCTCCGCCAGCCTTAGGCTAGGACTCCCCTAGGCTTGGCTAAGGCTAGGGCTCCCCTAGTCTTAGGCTAGGACTCTCCTAGCTTTAGGCTAGGCTACCCTAGGCTTAGGTTAGGGCACCCCTAGGCTTAGGCTAAGGCTAGGGCTCCAGTAGCCTTAGGCTACGGCTCCCCTAGCCTTAGGCTAGGGCACTCCTAGGCTTAGGCTAAAACTCGGGCTACCCTAGCCTTAGGCTAGGCTTCCCTAGGCTTAGGCTATGGCTCCCCTAGGCTTAGGCTAGCGCTCCCCTAGCCTTAGGCTAGGGCACCCCTAGTCTTAGGCTAGGGCTCCCCTAGGCTTAGGTTAGGGCTCCCTGAACCTTAGGCTATGGCTCCCCTAGCCTTAGCCTAAGGCTCCCCTATCCTAGGCTAGGGCACCCCTAGGCTTAGGCTATGGGTAGGGCACCCCTAGCCTTAGGCTACCGCTCTCCTAGCCTTAGGCTAGGGCACCCCTGGGCTTAGGCTAAGGCTAGGCCTCCCGTAGCCTTAGGCTAGTGCTCCTCTAACCTTAGGCTAGGGCTTCCCTAGCCTTAGGCTAGGCTCCCCTAACTTTAGGCTAGGGCACCCCTAGACTTAGGCTAAGGCTAGGGCTCCTCTAGCCTTTGGCTAGGACACCCCTAGGCTTAGGCTAAGGCTAGGGCTCCCCTAGCCTGTGGCTAGGGCACCCCTAGGCTTAGGCTAAGGCTAGGGCTCCCCTGGCCTTAGGCTAGGGCTCCCCTGGCCTTAGGCTAGGGCTCCCCTAGCCTTAGGCTAGGGCACCCCTAGGCTTAGGATAAGGATAGGGCTCCACTATCCTAAGGTTAGGGCTCCCCTAACCTACACTAGGGAACCCCAAGGATTAGGATAGAGTTCCCTAGCCTTATGCTAGGGAACCCTAGGCTGAGGCTAGGGCTCCCCGAGCCTTAGGCTAGGGCTCCCCAAGCCTTAGGCTAGGGATCCCCTAGGCTTAGGCTAAGGCTCAGCTCCCCTAGCCTTAGGCTATGGCTCCCCTAGCCTTACGTTAGGGCACCCCTAGGCTTAGGCTAAGGCTAGGGCTCCCCTAGCTTTAGGCTAGGGTATCCCTAGGCTTAGGCTAAGTCTAGAGCTCCCCTAGCCTTTGGTTAGTGCTCCTATAGGCTTAGCCTAAGGCTAGGGCTCCCACAGCCTTAGGTTAGGGCTCCCGTAGCCTTAGGCTAGGGCACCCCTAGGCTTAGGCTAAGGCTAGGGCTCCCCTAGCCTTAGGCTAGGGCTCCCCTAGCCTTAGGCTAGGGCTCCCCTAGCCTTAGGCTAGGGCTTTTCTAGCCTTATGTTAGGGCACCCCTTTGCTTAGGCTAAGGCTAGCGCTCCCCTAGCCTTAGGCTAGGGCACTTTTAGGCTTAGGCTAAGACTAGGGCTCCCCTCGCTTTAGGCTAGTGCACCCCTAGGCTTAGGCTAAGTCTAGGGCTCCCCTAGTCTTAGGCTAGGGCACCCCTAGGATTAGGGTAAGGTTAGGGCTCCCCCAGCTTAGGTTAGTGCTCCCCTAGCCTTAGGCTAGGGCACCCCTAGGCTTAGGCTAAGGCTTGGGCTCCCCTAGCCTTAGGCTAGGGCTCCCCTAGGCTTAGGCTAAGGCCAGGGCTCCCTGCGACTTAGGCTAGGGCTCCCCTAGCCTTAGACTAGGGCACCCGTAGGCTTAGGCTAAGGGTAGGAATCCCCTAGCCTTAGGCTAGGGCTCCCCTAGCCTTAGGCTAGGGTAAACCTAGGCTTAGGCTAAGGCAAGGGCTCCCATAGCCGTAGGCGAGGGCTCCCCTAGCCTTAGGCTAGGGCACCCCTAGGCTTAGGCTAAGGCTAGGGCTCCCCTAGCCTTAGGCTAAGGCTCCCATAGCCTAGGCTAGGGCACCCCTAGGCTTAGGCTAAGGCTAGGGCTCCCCTAGCCTTAGGCTACGGCTCCCCTAGCCTTAGGCTAGGGCACCCCTAGGCTTAGGCTAAAGCTCGGGCTACCCTATCCTTAGGCTAGGCTTCCCTAGGCTTAGGCTAGGGCTCCCCTAGCCTTAGGCTAGGGCTCCCCTAGGCTTAGGTTACGGCTCCCCTAGGCTTAGGTTAGGGCTCCCTGAACCTTAGGCTATGGCTCCCCTAGCCTTAAGCTAGGGCTCCCCTAGCCTTGGGCTAGGGCTCCCCTAGCCTTAGGCTAGGGCACCCCTAGGCTTAGTCTAAGGCTAGGCCTCCCCTAGCCTTAGGCTAGGGCTCCCATAGCCTTAGGCTAGGGCACCCCTAGGCTTAGGCCAAGGCAAGGGCTCCCCTAGCCTTAGGCTATGGCTCCCCTAGCCTTAGGCTAGGGAACCCCTAAGCTGAGGGTAAGACTAGGGATCCCCTAGCCTTAGCTTCGGGCACCCCTAGGTTTAGGTTAAGGCTAGGGCTCCCGTAGCCTTAGGCTAGTGCTCCTCTAGCCTTAAGCTAGGGCTTCCCTAGCCTTAGGCTAGGCTCCCCTAACTTTAGGCTATGGCACCCCTAGACTTAGGCTAAGGTTAGGGATCCCCTAGCCTTTGGCGAGGACACCCCTAGGCTTAGGCTAAGGCTAGGGCTCCCCTAGCCTGAGGCTAGGGCACCCCTAGGCTTAGGCTAAGGTTAGGGCTCCCCTGGCCTTAGGCTAGAGCTCCCCTAGCCTTAGGCTAGGGCACCCCTAGGCTTAGGCTAAGGATAGGGCTCCACTAGCCTTAGGTTAGGGCTACTCTAACCAAGGCTACGGAACCCCTACGATTAGGATAGAGTTCCCTAGCCTTAGGCTAGGGCACCCCTAGGCTTAGGCTAGGGCTCCCCGAGCCTTAGGCTAGGGCTCCCTTAGCCTTAGGCTATGGCTCCCCTAGCCTTAGGCTAGGGAACCCCTAGGCTTAGGCTAAGGCTCGCGCTCCCCTAGCCTTAGGCTAGGGCTCCCCTAGCCTTACGTTAGGGCACCCCTAGGCTTAGGCTAAGGCTAGGGCTCCCCTAGCCTTAGGCTAAGGCTCCCATAGCCTAGGCTAGGGCACCCCTAGGCTTAGGCTAAGGCTAGGGCTTCCCTAGCCTTAGGCTAGTGCTCCCTAGCTTAGGCTAGGGCACCCCTAGGCTTAGGGTAAGGCTAGGGCTCCCCTAGCCTTAGGCTAGGGCACCCCTAGGCTTAGGGTAAGGCTAGGGCTCCACTAGCCTAAGGCTAGGGCTCCCGTAGCCTTAGGCTAGGGCACCCCGAGTCTTAGGTTAAGGCAAGACCTCCCCTAGCCTTAGGCTATGGCTCCCCTATCCTTAGGCTAAGGATCCCCTAGCCTTAGGTAAGGGCATCCCTAGGCTTAGGCTAAGGCTAGTGCTCCCCTAGCCTTAGGCTAGGGCTCCCCTAGCCTTACATTAGGGCACCCCTAGGCTTAGGCCAAGGCTAGGGATCCCCTAGCCTTAGGCTAGGGCTCCCCTAGCCTTAGGTTAGGGCACCCCTAGGGTTATGCTAAGGTTAGCGCTCCCCTAGCTTTATGCTAGGGCACCTTTAGGCTTCAGCTAAGGCTAGGGCTCCCCTAGTCTTAGGCTAGGGCACCCCTAGGCTTAGGCTAAGTCTAGGGCTCCCCTAGCCTTAGACTAAGGCACCCCTAGGCTTAGGCTAAGGCTAGGGCTCCCCTAGCCTTAGGCTTGGGCTCCCCTAGCCTTAGGCTAGGTTCTCCCCTAGGCTTAGGCTAAGGCTAGGGATCCCTAGCCTTAGGTAAGGGCACCCCTAGCCTTAGACTAGGGCACCCCTAGGCTTAGGCTAAGTCTAGGACTCCCCTAGACTTAGGATAGGGCTCCCCTAGCCTTAGGCTAGGGCACCCCTAGGCTTAGGCTAAGGCTAGGGCTCCCCTAGCCATAGGCTAGGGCACCCCAAGGCTTTGGCTAAGGCTAGGGCTCCCCTAGCATTCGGCTAGGGCACCCCTAGGTTTAGGCTAAGGCTAGGGCTCCCCTAGCCTTAGGCTAGTGCTCCCCTGGACTGAGGCTAGGGCTCCCCTAGCCTTAGGCTAGTGCTCCCCTGGCCTTAGGCTTGGGCACCACTAGCCTTAAGCTAGGGCTCCCCTAGCCTTAGGCTAGGGCACTCCTAGGCTTAGGCTAGCGCTCTCCTAGCGTTAGGTAAGGGCACCCCTAGGCTTAGGCTAGGGCTCCCCGAAACTTAGGCTATGGCTCCCCTAGCCTTAGGCTAGTCTTCCCCTAACCTTAGGCTAGAGCACCCCTAAGCTTAGGCCAAGGCTAGGGCTACCCTAGCCTAAGGCTAGGGCTCCCCTAGCCTTAGGCTAGGGCACCCCTAGACTTAGGCTAACTCTAGGGCTCCCCTAGCCTTAGGCTAGGGCACCCCTAGGCTTAGGCTAAGGCTAGGGCTCCCCTAGACTTAGGTTAGGGCTCCCCTAGCCTTAGGCTAGGGCTCCCCTAACCTTAGGCTAGGGCTCCCCTAGCCTTAGGCTAGGGCTCCCCTAGCCTTAAGTTAGGGCACCCCTAGGCATGGGCAAAGGCTAGCGCTCCCCTAGCCTTAGGCTACGGCACTGTTAGGCTTAGGCTAAGGCTAGGGCTCCCCTAGTTTAGGCTAGGGCTCCCCTAGGCTTAGGCTAAGGCTAGGGCTCCCCTAGCCTTAGGCTAATGCTCCCCTGGCCTTTGGCTAGGGCACCGCTAGCCTTAAGCTAGGGCTCCCCTAGCCTTAGTCTAGGGCCCTCCTAGGCTTAGGCTAGCGCTCCCCTAGCGTTAGGTAAGGGCACCCCTAGGCTTAGGCTAGGGCTACCGGAGCCTTAGACTAGGGATCCCCGAAACTTAGGCTATGGCTCCCCTAGCCTTAGACTACTGTTCCCCTAACCTTAGGCTAGAGCACACCTAGGCTTAGGCTAAGGTTAGGCTCCCCTAGCCTTAGGCTAGGGCACCTCTAGGCTTTGGCTAAGGCTAGGGCTCCTCTAGCCTTAGGCTAGTGCTCCACTAGCCTTGGGCTAGGGCTCCCCTAGCCTTAGGCTAGGGCACCCCTAGGCTTAGGCTAAGGCTAGGGCTCCCTAGCCTTAGGTTAGGGCTCCCCTAGCCTTAGGCTAGGGCACCCCTAGGCTTAGGCTAAGGCTAGGGCTCCCCTAGCCTTAAGCTAGCGCTCCCCTAGCCTTAGGCTAGGGCTCCCCTAGCCTTAGGTTAGGGCACCCCTAGGCTTAGGCTAAGGCTAGCGCTCCCCTAGCCTTAGGCTACAGCACTGTTATGCTTAGGCTAAGGCTAGGGCTCCCCTAGCCTTAGGCTAGGGCACCCCCTAGGCTTAGACTAAGGCTAGGGCTCCCCTAGCCTTAGGTTAGGGCTCCCCTAGCCTAGGCTAGGGCACCCCTAGGATTAGGCTAAATCTAGGACTCCCTTAGACTTAGGCTAGGGCTCCCCTAGCCTTATGCTAGGGCTCCCCTAACCTTAGGCTAGGGCACACCTAGCCTTAGGCTAGGGCTCCCCTAGGCTTAGGCTAGCGCTCCCCTAGCCTTAGGCTAGGGCTCCCCTAGCCTTAGGCTAGGGCACTCCTAGGCTTAGGCTAAGGCTAGCGCTCCCCTAGTCTTAGGCTAGGGCCCTCCTAGGCTTAGGCTAGCGCTCCCCTAGCGTTAGGTAAGGGCACCCCTAGTTTAGGCTAGGGCTACCATAGCCTTAGGCTAGGGATCCCCGAAACTTAGGCTATGGCTCCCAAAGCCTTAGACTACTGTTCCCCTAACCTTAGGCTAGAGCACACCTAGGCTTAGGCAAAGGCTAGGGCTCCCCTAGCCTTAGGCTAGTGCTCCCCTAGCCTTAGGATAGGGCACCTCTAGGCTTGGCTAAGGCTAGGGCTCCTCTAGCCTTAGGCTAGTGCTCCACTAGCCTTGGGCTAGGGCTCCCCTAGCCTAAGGCTAGGGCACCCCTAGGCTTAGGCTAAGGCTAGGGCTCCCCTAGCCTTAGGCTAGGGTACCCCTAGGCTTAGGCTAAGGTTAGGGCACCCCTAGCCTTAGGTTAGGGCTCCCATAGCCTTAGGCTAGGGCACCCCTTGGCTTAGGCTAAGCCTAGGGCTCCCCTAGGCTTAGGCTAGGGCTCCCCTAGCCTTAGGCTAGGGCTCCCCTAGGCTTAGGCTAGGGCTCCCCTAGGCTTAGGCTAAGGCTAGGGCTCCCCTAGCCTTAGGCTAGGGCTCCCCTAGGCTAAGGCTAGGTCTCCCCTAGCCTTAGGTTAGGGCTCCCCTAGACTTAGACTATGGCACCCCTAGGCTTAGGCTTAGGCTAGGGCACCCTAGCCTTAGGCTAGGGCTTTTCTAGCCTTAAGTTAGGGAACTCCATTACTTAGCCTAAGGCTAGCGCTCCCCTAGCCTTAGGTTAGGGCACTTTTAGGCTTAGGCTAAGGCTAGGGCTCCCCTATCCTTAGGCTAGGGCACCCCTAGGCTTAGGCTAAGGCTAGGGCTCCCCTAGACTTAGGCTAGGGCACCCCTAGGCTTAGGCTAAGGCTAGGGCTCCCCTAGGCTTAGTCTAAGGCTAGGGCTCCCTAAGACTTAGGCTAAGGCTCCCCTAGCCTTAGGCTAGGGCACCCCTAGGCTTAGCCTAAGGCTAGGGCTCCAATAGCCTTAGGCTAGGGCTCCCCTAGCCTTAGGCTAGGGCACCCCTAACCTTAGGCTAGGGCACACCTAGGCTTAGGCTAAGACTAGGGCTCCCCTAGCCTTAGGCTAGGGCACCCCTAGGCTTAGGCTAAGGTTAGTGCACCCCTAGACTTAGGTTACGGCTCCCGTAGCCTTAGGCTAGGGCTCCCCTAGGCTTAGGCTAACGCTCCCCAAGCCTTAAGCTATGGCTCCCCTAGGCTTCGGCTAGGGAACCCCTAGGCTTAAGCTAAGGCTAGGGCTCCCCTAGCCTGAGTTTCGGGCACCCCTAGGCTTAGGCTAAGGCTAGCGCTCCCCTAGCCTTAGGCTAGGGATCCCCTAGCCTTACGTTATGGCACCCCTAGGCTTAGGCTAAGGCTAGGGCTCCCCTAGCTTTAGGCTAGGGCATCCCTAGTCTTAGGCTAAGTCTAGAGCTCCCCTAGCCTTTGGCTAGGGCTCCCCTAGGCTTTGGCTAAGGCTAGTGCTCCCCTAGCCTTAGGTCAGAGCTCCCGTAGCCTTAGGCTAAGACTTTTCTAGCCTTAGGTTAGGGAACCCCTTTACTTAGCCTAAGGCTAGCGCTCCTCTAGCCTTAGGCTCGGGCACCCCTAGGCTTAGGCTAAGGCTAGGGCTCCCCTAGACTTAGGCTAGGGCACCCCTAAGCTTAGGCTAAGGCTAGGGCTCCCCTAGACTTAGGCTAGGGCTCCTCTAGGCTTAGGCTAGGGCACCCCTAGGCTTAGGTTAGGGCTCCCCTAGCCTTAGGCGAGGGCTCCCCTAACCTTAGGCTAGGGCACACCTAGGCTTAGGCTAAGGCTAGGGCTCCCCAAGCCCTAGGCTAGGGCTTTTCTAGCCTTAGGTTAGGGCACCCCTTTGCTTAGCCTAAGGCTAGCGCTCCCCTAGCCTTAGGCTAGGGCACTTTTAGGCTTAGGCTAAGGCTAGAGCTCCCCTATCCTTAGGCTAGGGCACCCCTATGCTTAGGCTAAGGCTAGGGCTCCCTTAGCCTTAGGTTAGGGCTCCCCTAGTTTAGGCTAGGACTCCCCTAGCCTTAGGCTAGTGCTCCCCTGGCCTTAGGCTAGGGCACCGCTAGCCTTAAGCTAGGGCTCCCCTAGCCTTAGTCTAGGGCCCTCCTAGGCTTAGGCTAGGGTTACCGTAGCCTTAGGCTAGGGATCCCCGAAACTTAGGCTATGGCTCCCCTAGCCTTAGACTATTGTTCCCCTAACCTTAGGCTAGAGCACACCTAGGCTTAGGCAAAGGCTAGGGCTCCCCTAGCCTTAGGCTAGTGCTCCCCTAGCCTTAGGATAGGGCACCTCTAGGCTTAGGCTAAGGCTAGGGCTCCTCTAGCCTTAGGCTAGTGCTCCACTAGCCTTGGGCTAGGGCTCCCCTTGCCTTAGGCTAGGGCTTTTCTAGCCTTAGGTTAAGGCACCCCTTTGCTTAGCCTAAGGCTAGCGCTCCCCTAGCCTTAGGCTAGGGCACTTTTAGGCTTAGGCTAAGGCTAGGGCTCCCCTAGGCTTAGGCTAAGGCTAGGGCTCCACTAGCCTTAGGGTAGTGCTCCTCTAGCCTTAGGCTAGGGCACCCCTAGGCTTAGGCTAAGGCTAGGGCTCCCCTAGCCTTAGGCTGGGCACCCCTAGGCTTAGGCTAAGGCTAGGGCTCCCCTAGCCTTAGGCTAGCGCACCCCTAGGCTTAGGCTAGGGCTCCCCTAGCCTTAGGCTAGAACTCCCCTAGCCTTAGGCTAGGGCACCACTAGGCTTAGGCTAAGGCTACGGCTACCCTAGCCTTAGGCTAGGGCACCCCTAGGCTTAGGCTAAGGTTAGGGCACCCCTATCCTTAGGTTAGGGCTCCCCTAGCCTTAGTCTAGGGCACCCCTAGGCTTAGTCTAAGGCTAGGGCTCCCCTAGGCTTAGGCTAAGGCTAGGGCTCCCTAAGACTTAGTCTAAGGCTCCCCTAGCCTTAGGCTAGGGCACCCCTAGGCTTAGCCTAAGGCTAGGGCTCCAATAGCCTTAGGGTAGGGCAACCCTAGGCTTAGGTTAGGGCTCCCCTAGCCTTAGGCGAGGGCTCCCCTAACCTTAAGCTAGGGCACACCTAGGCTTAGGCTAAGGCTAGGGCTCCCCTAGCCTTAGGCTAGGGCGCCCCTAGGCTTAGGCTAAGGTTAGTGCACCCCTAGACTTAGGTTAGGGCTCCCGTAGCCTTAGGCTAGAGCTCCCCTAGGCTTAGGCTAGCGCTCCCCAAGCCTTAGGCTATGGCTCCCCTAGCCTTCGGCTAGGGAACCCCTAGGCTGAGGCTAAGGCTAGGGCTCCCCTAGCCTGAGTTTCGGGCACCCCTAGGCTTAGGCTAAGGCTAGCGCTCCCCAAGCCTTAGGCTAGGGATCCCCTAGCCTTACGTTAGGGCACCCCTAGGCTTAGGCTAAGGCTAGCGCTCCCCAAGCCTTAGGCTATGGCTCCCCTAGCCTTACGTTAGGGCACCCCTAGGCTTAGGCTAAGGCTAGGGCTCCCCTAGCTTTAGGCTAGGGCATCCCTAGTCTTAGGCTAAGTCTAGAGCTCCCCTAGCCTTTGGCTAGGGCTCACCTAGGCTTAGGCTAAGGCTAGTGTTCCCCTAGCCTTAGGTCAGAGCTCCCGTAGCCTTAGGCTAAGACTTTTCTAGCCTTAGGTTAGGGAACCCCTTTACTTAGCCTGAGGCTAGCGCTCCCCTAGCCTTAGGCTAGGGCACCCCTAGGCTTAGGCTTAGGCTAGGGCTCCCCTAGACTTAGGCTAGGGCACCCCTAGGCTTAGGCTAAGGCTAGGGCTCCCCTAGACTTAGGCTAGGGCTCCTCTAGCCTTAGGCTAGGGCACCCCTAGGCTTAGGCTAAGGCTAGGACTCCCCTAGCCTTAGGCTAGGGCACCCCTAAGTTTAGGCTAAGGCTAGGGCTCCCGTAGCCTTAGGCTAGGGCACCCCTAAGCTTAGGTAGGGCTCCCCTAGCCTTAGGCTAGAGCTCCCCTAGCCTAAGGCTAGGGCACCCCTAGGCTTAGGCTAAGGCTAGGGCTCCCCTAGCCTTAGGCTAGGGTACCCCTAGGCTTAGGCTAAGGTTAGGGCACCCCTAGCCTTAGGTTAGGGCTCCCATAGCCTTAGGCTAGGGCACCCCTTGGCTTAGGCTAAGCCTAGGGCTCCCCTAGGCTTAGGCTAGGGCTCCCCTAGCCTTAGGCTAGGGCTCCCCTAGGCTTAGGCTAGGGCTCCCCTAGGCTTAGGCTAAGGCTAGGGCTCCCCTAGCCTTAGGCTAGGGCTCCCCTAGGCTAAGGCTAGGTCTCCCCTAGCCTTAGGTTAGGGCTCCCCTAGACTTAGACTATGGCACCCCTAGGCTTAGGCTTAGGCTAGGGCACCCCTAGCCTTAGGCTAGGGCTTTTCTAGCCTTAAGTTAGGGAACTCCATTACTTAGCCTAAGGCTAGCGCTCCCCTAGCCTTAGGTTAGGGCACTGTTAGACTTAGGCTAAGGCTAGGGCTCCCCTAGCCTTAGGCTAGGGCACCCCTAGGCTTAGGCTAAGGCTAGGTAGGCTAAGGCTAGGGCTCCCCTAGACTTAGGCTAGGGCACTTTTAAGCTTAGGCTAAGGCTAGGGCTCCCCTAGCCTTAGGCTAGGGCACCCCTAGGCTTAGGCTAAGGCTAGGGCTCCCCTAGACTTAGGCTAGGGCACCCCTAGGCTTAGGCTAAGGCTAGGGCTCCCTAGCCTTAGGTAAGGGGACCCCTAGGCTTAGGCTAAGGCTAGCGCTCCCCTAGTCTTAGGCTATGGCACTGTTAGGCTTAGGGTAATGCTAGGGCTCCCCTAGCCTTAGGCTAGGGCACCCCTAGGCTTAGGCTTAGGCTAGGGCTCCCCTAGCCTTAGGTTAGGGCTCCCCTAGCCTAGACTAGGGCACCCCTAGAATTAGGCTAAATCTAGGACTCCCTTAGACTTAGGCTAGGGCTCCCTAGCCTTATGCTAGGGCTCCCCTAACCTTAGGCTAGGGCACACCTAGCCTTAGGTTAGGGCTCCCCTAGGCTTAGGCTAGCGCTCCCCTAGCCTTAGACTAGGGCTCCCCTAGCCTTAGGCTAGGGGACCCCTAGGCTTAGGCTAAGGCTAGGGCTCCGCTAGCCTTAGGCTAGGGCACCCCTAGGCTTAGGCTAGGGCTCCAATAGCCTTACGCTAGGGCTCCCCTAGCCTTTGGCTAGGGCAACCCTAGGCTTAGGTTAGGGCTCCCCTAACATTAGGCTAGGGCACACATAGGCTTAGGCTAAGGCTAGGGCTCCCTTAGCCTTAGGCTAGGGCACCCCTAGGCTTAGGCTAAGGTTAGTGCATCCCTAGACTTAGGTTAGGGCTCCCGTAGCCTTAGGTTAGGGCTCCCCTAGGCTTAGGCTAGCGCTCCCTAAGCCTTAGGCTATGGCTCCCCTAGCCTTACGTTAGGGCACCCCTAGGCTTAGGCTAAGGATAGGGCTCCCCTAGCTTTAGGCTAGGGCATCCCTAATCTTAGGCTAAGTCTAGAGCTCCCCTAGCCTTTGGCTAGGGCTCCCCTAGTCTTAGGCTAAGGCTAGTGCTCCCCTAGCCTTAGGTTAGAGCTCCCGTAGCTTTAGGCTAAGGCTTTTCTAGCCTTAGGTTAGGGAACCCCTTTACTTAGCCTAAGGCTAGCGCTCCCCTAGCCTTAGACTAGGGTACTTTTAGGCTTAGGCTAAGGCTAGGGCTCCCCTAGCCTTAGGCTAGGGCACCCCTAGGCTTAGGCTAAGGCTAGGGCTCCCCTAGACTTAGGCTAGGGCACCCCTAGGCTTAGACTAAGGCTAGGGCTCCCCTAGCCTTAGGCTAGGGCTCCTCTAGCCTTAGGCTAGGGCACCCCTAGCCTTAGGCTAGAGCTCCCCTAGCCTTAGGCTAGGGCTCCCTAGGCTAAGGCTAGGTCTCCCCTAGCCTTAGGTTAGGGCTCCCCTAGACTTAGGCTAGGGCACCCCTAGGCTTAGGCTAAGGCTAGGGCTCCCCTAGACTTAGGCTAGGGCACCCCTAGGCTTAGGCTAAGGCTATGGCTCCCCTAGCCTTAGGTTAGGGCTCCCCTAGCCTTAGGCTAGGGCACCCCTAGGCTTAGGCTAAGGCTAGGGCTCCCCTAGCCTTAGGCTAGGGCTCCCCTAGGCTTCGGCTAGGGCTCCCCTAGGCTTAGGCTAAGGCTAGGGCTCCCCTAGCCTTAGGTTAGGGCTCCCCTAGACTTAGGCTAGGGCACCCCTAGGCTTAGGCTAAGGCTAGGGCTCCCCTAGACTTAGGCTAGGGCACCCCTAGGCTTAGGCTAAGGCTATGGCTCCCCTAGCCTTAGGTTAGGGCTCCCCTAGCCTTAGGCTAGGGCACCCCTAGGCTTAGGCTAAGGCTAGGGCTCCCCTAGGCTTAGGCTAAGGCTAGGGCTCCCCTAGCCTTAGGCTAGGGCTCCCCTAGGCTAAGGCTAGGTCTCCCCTAGCCTTATGTTAGGGCTCCCCTAGACTTAGGCTAGGGCACCCCTAGGCTTAGGCTAAGTCTAGGACTCCCCTAGACTTAGGCTAGGGCTCCCCTAGCCTTATGCTAGGGCTCCCCTAACCTTATGCTAGGGCACACCTAGCCTTAGGCTAGGGCTCCCCTAGCTTTAGGCTACGGCTCCGCTAGCCTTAGGCTAGGGCTACCCTAGCCTTAGGCTGGGGCACCCCTAGGCTTATGCTAAAGCTAGGGATCCCCTAGCCATAGGCTAGGGCACCCCAAGGCTTTGGCTAAGGCTAGGGCTCCCCTAGCCTTAGGCTAGGGCACCCCTACGTTTAGGCTATGCTAGGGCTCCCCTAGCCTTAGGTTAGGGCTCCCTTAGCCTTAGGCGAGGGCTCCCCTAAGCTTAGGCTAAGGCTAGGGCTCCCTTAGCCTTAGGCTAGTGCTCCCCTGGCCTTAGGCTAGGGCACCGCTAGCCTTAAGCTAGGGGTCCCCTAGCCTTAGGCTAGGGCACTCCTAAGCGTAGGCTAGCACTCCGCCAACGTTTGGTAAGGGCACCCCTAGGCTTAGGTAAGGGCTCCCCGAGCCTTAGGCTAGTGTTCCCCTAACCTTAAGCTAGAGCACCCCTAGGCTTAGGCTAAGGCTAGGGCTCCCCTAGCCTCAGGCTAGGGCACCGCTAGGCTTAGGCTAAGGCTAGGGCTCTCTAGCCTTACGCTAGGGCTCCCCTAGGTTAGGTTAGGGTAACCCTAGGCTTAGGCTAAGGCTAACGCTCCCCTAGCCTTAGGCTAGGGCACCCCTAGGCTTAGGCTAAGGCTAGGGCTCCCCTAGCCATAGGCTAGGGCACCCCAAGGCTTTGGCTAAGGCTAGGTCACCCCTATCCTTAGGCTAGGGCACCCCTAGGTTTAGGCTAGGCTAGGACACCCCTAGCCTTAGGCTAGGGCTCCCTTAGCCTTAGGCTAGGGCTCCCCTAGGCTTAGGCTAAGCCTAGGGCTCCCCTAGCCTTAGGCTAGGGCATCCCTAGGTTTAGGCTAAGGCTAGGGCTCCCCTAGCCTTAGGCTAGGGCTCTCTTAGCTTTAAGCTAGTGCACTCCTTGGCTTAGGCTAGCGTTCCCCTAGCGTTAGGTAAGGGCACCCCTAGGCTTAGGCTAGGGCTCCCCGAGCCTTAGGCTAGTGTTCCCCTAACCTTAGGCTAGAGCACCCCTAGGCTTAGGCTAAGGCTAGGGCTCCCCTAGCCTTAGGCTAGTGCTCCCCTAGCCTTAGGATAGGGCACTGCTAGGATTAGGCTAAGGCTAGGGCTCCCCTAGCCTTACGCTAGGGCTCCCCTAGCCTTAGGTTAGGGCACCCCTAGGCTTAGGCTAAGGGTAACGCTCCCCTAGCCTTAAGCTACGGCACTGTTAGGCTTAGGCTAAGGCTAGGGCTCCCCTAGCCTTAGGCTAGGGCTCCCAAAGCCTTAGGTTAGGGCTCCCCTAGCCTTAGGCTAGGGCAACCCTAGGCTTAGGTTAAGGCAAGGGCTCCCCTAGCCTTAGGCTATGGCTCCCCTAGCCTTAGGGTATGGCTCCCCTAACCTTAGGATAGGGCACCCCTAGGCTTAGGCTAAGGCTAGCGCTCCCCTAGCCTTATGCTAGGGCACCTTTAGTCTTATGCTAAATCTAGGTCTCCCCTAGGCTTAGGCTAAGGCTACGGCTCCCTAGCCTTAGATTAGGGCTCCCCTAGCCTTAGGCTAGGGCACCCCTACGCTTAGGGTAAGGCTAGGACTCCCCTAGCCTTAGGCTAGGGCTCCCCTAGCATTATGCTAGGAAACCCCTAGGTTTAGGCTAAGGCTAGGGCTCCCCTAGCCTTAGGTTTGGGCTCCATTAGCTTAGGCTAGGGCACTCCTAGGCTTGGGCTAGCGCTCCTCTAGAGCTAGGTAAGGGCACCCCTAGGCTTAGGCTAGGGCTTCCCGAGCCTTAGGCTAGGGCTCCCCGAACCTTAGGCTATGGCTCACCTAGCTTTAGGCTAGTGTTCCCCTAACCTTAGGCTAGGGCACCCCTAGGCTTAGGCTAAGGCTAGGGCTCCCCTAGCCTTACGCTAGTGTTCCCCTAGCCTTAGGCTAGGGCACCCCTAGGCTTAGGCTAAGGATAGGGCTCCCCTAGCCTTAGGCTAGAGCTCCCCTTGCCTTGGGCTAGGGCTCCCCTAGGCTTAGGCTAAGGGTAGGGCTCCCCTAGCCTTACGCTAGTGCTCCCCTAGCCTTAGACTAGGGCACCACTAGGCTTAGGCTAAGGCTTGGGCTCCCCTAGCCTTAGGTTAGGGCACCCCTAGGCTTAGGTTAAGCTAGCGCTCCCCTAGCCTTAGGCTAGGGCACCCCTAGGCTTAGGCTAAGGCTAGTTCTCCCCTAGCCTTAGGCTAGGGCACCCCTAGGCTTAGGCTAAGGCTAAGGCACCCCTAGCCTTAGGTTAGGGCTCCCCTAGCCTTAGGCTAAGTCACCCCTAGGCTTAGGCTAAGGCTAGGGCTCCCTAGCTTTAGGCTAGGGCTCCATAGCCTTACGTTAGGGCACACCTAGGCTTAGGCTAAGGCTAGGGCTCCCCTAGCCTTATGCTAGGGCTCCCCTAGCCTTAGGTTTGGGCACCCGTAGTCTTCGGCTAAGGCTAGCGCTCCTCTAGCCTTATGCTAGGGCACCTTTAGGCTTAGGCTTAGGCTAGGGCTCCCCTAGCCTTAGGCTAGGTCACCCCTAGGCTTTGGCTAAGGCTAGGTCACCCCTAGCCTTAGGTTAGGGCTCCCCTAGCCTTAGGCTAGGGCCTCCCTAGGCTTAGGCTAAGGCTAGGGCTCCCCTAGCCTTAGGCCAGGGCTACCCTAGCCTTAGGCTAGGGCTCCCCTAGCCTTAGGTTAGGGCACCCCTAGGCTTGGGCTAAGGCTAGCGCTCCCCTAGCCTTAGGCTAGGGCACTTTTAGGCTTAGGCTAAGGCTAGGGCTCCGCTTGCCTTAGGCTAGGGCACCCCTAGGCTTAGCCTATGTCTAGGGCTCCTTTAGCCTTAGGCTAGGGCACCCCTAGGCTTAGGCTAAGGCTAGGGCTCCCCTTGCCTTAGGGAAGGGCTCCCCTAGGCTTAGGTTAGGGCACCCCTAGGCTTAGGCTAAGGCTAGGGCTCCCCGAGCCTTAGGCTAGGGCTCTCCGAACCTTAGGATATGGCTCCCCTAGCCTTAGGCTAGTGTTCCCCTAACAGTAGGCTAGGGCACCCATAGGCTTAGGCTAAGGCTAGGGCTCCCCTAGGCTAAGGCTAGTGCTCCCCTAGCCTTAGGCTAGGACACCCCTAGGCTTAGGCTAAGGCTAGGGCTCCCCTAGGCTTAGGCTAGTGCTCCCCTAGCCTTAGGCTAGGACACCCCTAGGCTTAGGCTAAGGTTAGGGCTCCCCTAGCCTTAGGCTAGGGCACCCCTAGGCTTAGGCTAGCGCTCCCCTAGCCTTAGGCTAGTGCTCCCCTAGCCTTAGGCTAGGACACCCCTAGGCTTAGGCTAAGGCTAGGGCTCCCCTAGCCTTAGGCTAGTGCACCCCTAGGCTTAGGCTAGGGCACCCCTAGGCTTAGGCTAGCCCTGCCCTAGCCATGGGCTAGGGCTCCCCTAGCTTTAGGCTAGGGCACCCCTAGGCTTAGGCTTAGGCTAGGGCTCCCCTGGCCTTAGGCTAGGGCTCCCCTAGGCTTAGGCTTAGGCTAGGACTCCCCAAGCCTTAGGCTAGGGCTCCCCTAGGCTTAGGCTAAGGTTAGGGCTCCCCTAACCTTAGGCAAGTGCTCCCTTTGCTTTAGCCTAGGGCACCCCTAGCCTTAGGCTAAGGCTAGCGCACCCCTAGACTTAGGTTAGGGCTCCCCTAGCCTTAGGCTAGGGCACCCCTAGGCTTAGGCTAAGGCTAGGCCACCCGTAGCCTTAGGTTAGGGCTCCCCAAGCCTTAGGCTAGGGCACCCCTAGGCTTAGGCTAAGGCTACGGCTCACCTAGCCTTAGGCTAGGGCTCTCCTAGGCTTAGGCTAAGGCTAGGGCTCCCTGAGACTTAGGCTAGGGATCCCCTAGCCTTAGGCTAGGGCACCCCTAGGCTTAGGCTAAGGCTAGGGCTCCCTGAGACTTAGGCTAGGGCTCCCCTAGCCTTAGGCTAGGGCACCCCTAGGCTTAGGCTAAGGATAGGGCTCCCCTAGCCTTAGGCTAGTGCTCCCCTAGCCTTAGGCTAGTGCTCCCCTAGCCTTAGGCTAGTGCTCCCCTAGCCTTAGGCTAGGGCACCCCTAGGCTTAGGCTAAGGCTAGGGCTCCCCTAGCCTTAGGCTAGGGCTCCCTAAGCCTTAGGCGAAAGCTCCCCTAGCCTTAGGCTAGGGCACCCCAAGGCTTAGGTTAAGGCAAGGGCTACCCTAGCCTTAGGCTATGGCTCCCCTAGCCTTAGGGTAGGGCTCCCCTAACCTTAGGATTGAGCACCCCTAGGCTTAGGCTAAGGCTAGCGCTCCCCTAGCCTTATGCTAGGGGACCTTTAGTCTTAGGCTAAGTCTAGGGCTCCCCTAGGCTTAGGCTAAGGCTATGGCTCCCTAGCCTTAGGTTAGGGCTCCCCTAGCCTTAGGCTAGGGCACCCCTAGGCTTAGGCTAAGGCTAGGACTCCCCTAGCCTTAGGCTAAGGCTCCCCTAGCATTATGCTAGGAAACCCCTAGGCTTAGGCTAAGGCTAGGGCTCCCCTAGCCTTCGGTTTGGGCTCCATTAGCTTAGGCTAGGGCACTCCTAGGCTTAGGCTAGCGCTCCTCTAGAGCTAGGTAAGGGCACCCCTAGGCTTAGGCTAGGGCTTCCCGAGCCTTAGGCTAGGGCTCCCCGAACCTTAGGCTATGGCTCCCCTAGCTTTAGGCTAGTGTTCCCCTAACCTTAGGCTAAGGCACCCCTAGGCTTAGGCTAAGGCTAGGGCTCCCCTAGCCTTACGCTAGTGCTCCCCTAGCCTTAGGCTAGGGCACCCATAGGCTTAGGCTAAGGCTAGGGCTCCCCTAGCCTTAGGCTAGGGCTCCCCTAGCCTTGGGATAGGGCTCCCCTAGGCTTAGGCTAAGGGTAGGGCTCCCCAAGCCTTACGCTAGTGCTACCCTAGCCTTAGACTAGGGCACCACTAGGCTTAGGCTAAGGCTTGGGCTTCCCTAGCCTTAGGTTAGGGCACCCCTAGGCTTAGGCTAAAGCTAGCGCTCCCCTAGCCTTAGGCTAGGGCACTTTTAGGCTTAGGCTAAGGCTAGGGCTCCGCTAGCCTTAGGCTAGGGCACCCCTAGGCTTAGCCTAAGTGTAGGGCTCCTTTAGCCTTAGGCTAGGGCAACCCTAGGCTTAGGCTAAGGCAAGAGCTCCCCTAGCCTTTGGCTAGGGCTCCCCTAGGCTTAGGCTAAAGCTAGGGCTCCCCTAGCCTTAGGCTAGGGCTTCCCTAGCCTTAGGCTAGGGCTCCCCTAGCCTTAGGCTAGGGCACACCTAGGCTTAGGCTAAGGCTAGTTCTCCCCTAGCCTTAGGCTAGGGCACCACTAGGCTTAGGCTAATGCTAGGGCACCCCTAGCCTTAGGTTAGGGCTCCCCTAGCCTTAGGCTAGGTCACCCCTAGGCTTAGGCTAAGGCTAGGGCTCCCCTAGCCTTAGGCTAGGGCTCCATAGCCTTACGTTAGGGCACACCTAGGCTCAGGCTATGGCTCGGGCTCCCCTAGCCTTAGGCTAGGGCTCCCCTAGCCTTAGGTTTGGGCACCCGTAGTCTTCGGCTAAGGCTAGCGCTCCTCTAGCCTTATGCTAGGGCACCTTTAGGCTTAGGCTTAGGCTAGGGCTCCCCTAGCCTTAGGCTAGGTCACCCCTAGGCTTAGGCTAAGGCTAGGTCACCCCTAGCCTTAGGTTAGGGCTCCCCTAGCCTTAGGCTAGGGCCTCCCTAGGCTTAGGCTAAGGCTAAGGCTCCCCTAGCCTTAGGCCAGGGCTACCCTAGCCTTAGGCTAGGGCTCCCCTAGCCTTAGGTTAGGGCACCCCTAGGCTTGGGCTAAGGCTAGCGCTCCCCTAGACTTAGGCTAGGGCACTTTTAGGCTTAGGCTAAGGCTAGGGCTCCGCTTGCCTTAGGCTAGGGCAACCCTAGGCTTAGCCTATGTCTAGGGCTCCTTTAGCCTTAGGCTAGGGCACCCCTAGGCTTAGGCTAAGGCTAGGGCTCCCCTTGCCTTAGGGAAGGGCTCCCCTAGGCTTAGGTTAGGGCACCCCTAGGCTTAGGCTAAGGCTAGGGCTCCCCGAGCCTTAGGCTAGGGCTCTCCGAACCTTAGGATATGGCTCCCCTAGCCTTAGGCTAGTGTTCCCCTAACATTAGGCTAGGGCACCCATAGGCTTAGGCTAAGGCTAGGGCTCCCCTAGGCTAAGGCTAGTGCTCCCCTAGCCTTAGGCTAGGACACCCCTAGGCTTAGGCTAAGGCTAGGGCTCCCCTAGGCTTAGGCTAGTGCTCCCCTAGCCTTAGGCTAGGACACCCCTAGGCTTAGGCTAAGGTTAGGGCTCCCCTAGCCTTAGGCTAGGGAACCCCTAGGCTTAGGCTAGGGCACCCCTAGGCTTAGGCTAGCACTCCCCTAGCCTTAGGCTAGTGCTCCCCTAGCCTTAGGCTAGGACACCCCTAGGCTTAGGCTAAGGCTAGGGCTCCCCTAGCCTTAGGCTAGTGCACCCCTAGGCTTAGGCTAGGGCACCCCTAGGCTTAGGCTAGCCCTCCCCTAGCCTTGGGCTAGGGCTCCCCTAGCTTTAGGCTAGGGCACCCCTAGGCTTAGGCTTAGGCTAGGGCTCCCCTGGCCTTAGGCTAGGGCTCCCCTAGGCTTAGGCTTAGGCTAGGACTCCCCAAGCCTTAGGCTAGGGCTCCCCTAGGCTTAGGCTAAGGTTAGGGCTCCCCTAACCTTAGGCAAGTGCTCCCTTTGCTTTAGCCTAGGGCACCCCTAGCCTTAGGCTAAGGCTAGCGCACCCCTAGACTTAGGTTAGGGCTCCCCTAGCCTTAGGCTAGGGCACCCCTAGGCTTAGGCTAAGGCTAGGTCACCCGTAGCCTTAGGTTAGGGCTCCCCAAGCCTTAGGCTAGGGCACCCCTAGGCTTAGGCTAAGGCTACGGCTCACCTAGCCTTAGGCTAGGGCTCTCCTAGGCTTAGGCTAAGGCTAGGGCTCCCTGAGACTTAGGCTAGGGATCCCCTAGCCTTAGGCTAGGGCACCCCTAGGCTTAGGCTAAGGCTAGGGCTCCCCTAGCCTTAGGCTAGTGCTCCCCTAGCCTTAGGCTAGTGCTCCCCTAGCCTTAGGCTAGGGCACCCCTAGGCTTAGGCTAAGGCTAGGGCTCCCCTAGCCTTAGGCTAGGGCTCCCTAAGCCTTAGGCGAAAGCTCCCCTAGCCTTAGGCTAGGGCACCCCAAGGGTTAGGTTAAGGCAAGGGCTACCCTAGCCTTAGGCTATGGCTCCCCTAGCCTTAGGGTAGGGCTCCCCTAACCTTAGGATAGGGCACCCCTAGGCTTAGGCTAAGGCTAGCGCTCCCCTAGCCTTATGCTAGGGGACCTTTAGTCTTAGGCTAAGTCTAGGGCTCCCCTAGGCTTAGGCTAAGGCTATGGCTCCCTAGCCTTAGGTTAGGGCTCCCCTAGCCTTAGGCTAGGGCACCCCTAGGCTTAGGCTAAGGCTAGGACTCCCCTAGCCTTAGGCTAGGGCTCCCCTAGCATTATGCTAGGAAACCCCTAGGCTTAGGCTAAGGCTAGGGCTCCCCTAGCCTTAGGTTTGGGCTCCATTAGCTTAGGCTAGGACACTCCTAGGCTTAGGCTAGCGCTCCTCTAGAGCTAGGTAAGGGCACCCCTAGGCTTAGGCTAGGGCTTCCCGAGCCTTAGGCTAGGGCTCCCCGAACCTTAGGCTATGGCTCCCCTAGCTTTAGGCTAGTGTTCCCCTAACCTTAGGCTAAGGCACCCCTAGGCTTAGGCTAAGGCTAGGGCTCCCCTAGCCTTACGCTAGTGCTCCCCTAGCCTTAGGCTAGGGCACCCATAGGCTTAGGCTAAGGCTAGGGCTCCCCTAGCCTTAGGCTAGGGCTCCCCTAGCCTTGGGATAGGGCTCCCCTAGGCTTAGGCTAATGGTAGGGCTCCCCAAGCCTTACGCTAGTGCTCCCCTAGCCTTAGACTAGGGCACCACTAGGCTTAGGCTAAGGCTTGGGCTTCCCTAGCCTTAGGTTAGGGCACCCCTAGGCTTAGGCTAAAGCTAGCGCTCCCCTAGCCTTAGGCTAGGGCACTTTTAGGCTTAGGCTAAGGCTAGGGCTCCGCTAGCCTTAGGCTAGGGCACCCCTAGGCTTAGCCTAAGTCTAGGGCTCCTTTAGCCTTAGGCTAGGGCAACCCTAGGCTTAGGCTAAGGCTAGAGCTCCCCTAGCCTTTGGCTAGGGCTCCCCTAGGCTTAGGCTAAAGCTAGGGCTCCCCTAGCCTTAGGCTAGGGCTTCCCTAGCCTTAGGCTAGGGCTCCCCTAGCCTTAGGCTAGGGCACACCTAGGCTTAGGCTAAGGCTAGTTCTCCCCTAGCCTTAGGCTAGGGCACCACTAGGCTTAGGCTAATGCTAGGGCACCCCTAGCCTTAGGTTAGGGCTCCCCTAGCCTTAGGCTAGGTCACCCCTAGGCTTAGGCTAAGGCTAGGGCTCCCCTAGCCTTAGGCTAGGGCTCCATAGCCTTACGTTAGGGCACACCTAGGCTTAGGCTAAGGCTAGGGCTTCCCTAGCCTTAGGCTAGGGCTCCCCTAGCCTTAGGCTAGGGCACACCTAGGCTTAGGCTAAGGCTAGTTCTCCCCTAGCCTTAGGCTAGGGCACCACTAGGCTTAGGCTAATGCTATGGCACCCCTAGCCTTAGGTTAGGGCTCCCCTAGCCTTAGGCTAGGGCACCCCTAGGCTTAGGCTAAGGCTAGGTCACCCCTAACCTTAGGTTAGGGTTCCCCTAGCCTTAGGCTAGGGCCTCCCTAGGCTTAGGCTAAGGCTAGGGCTACCCTAGCCTTAGGCCAGTGCTACCCTAGCCTTAGGCTAGGGCTCCCCTAGCCTTAGGTTAGGGCACCCCTAGGCTTGGGCTAAGGCTAGCGCTCCCCTAGCCTTAGGCTAGGGCACTTTTAGGCTTAGGCTAAGGCTAGGGCTCCGCTAGCCTTAGGCTAGGGCACCCCTAGGCTTAGCCTAAGTCTAGAGCTCCTTTAGCCTTAGGCTAGGGCACCCCTAGGCTTAGGCTAAGGCTAGGGCTCCCCTTGCCTTAGGGTAGGGCTCCCCTAGGCTTAGGTTAGGGCACCCCTAGGCTTAGGCTAAGGCTAGGGCTCCCCGAGCCTTAGGCTAGGGCTCTCTGAACCTTAGGATATGGCTCCCCTAGCCTTAGGCTAGTGTTCCCCTCACCTTAGGCTAGGGCACCCATAGGCTTCGGCTAAGGCTAGGGCTCCCCTAGGCTTAGGCTAGTGCTCCCCTAGGCTTAGGCTAGCGCTCCCCTAGCCTTAGGCTAGGGCTCCCCTTGCCTTAGGCTAGGGCACACCTAGGCTTAGGCTAAGGCTAGTTCTCGCCTAGCCTTAGGCTAGGGCTCCATAGCCTTACGTTAGGGCACACCTAGGCTTAGGCTAAGGCTAGGGCTTCCCTAGCCTTAGGCTAGGGCTCCCCTAGCCTTAGGCTAGGGCTCCCCTAGCCTTAGGCTAGGGCACCTTTAGGCTTAGGCTTAGGCTAGGGCTCCCCTAGCCTTAGGCTAGGGCACCCCTAGGCTTAGGCTTAGGCTAGGGCACCCGTAGCCTTAGGTTACGGCTCCCCTAGCCTTAGGCTAGGGCACCCCTAGGCTTAGGCTAAGGCTAGGGATCCCCTAGCCTTAGGCAAGGGCTCCATAGCCTTACGTTAGGGCACACCTAGGCTTAGGCTAAGGCTAGGGCTCCCCTAGCCTTAGGCTAGGTCTCCCCTATCCTTAGGTTAGGCCACCCCTAGGCTTCGGCTAAGGCTAGCGCTCCTCTAGCCTTATGGTAGGGCACCTTTAGGCTTAGGCTTAGGCTAGGGCTCCCCTAGGCTTAGGCTAAGGTTAGGGCTCCCTAGCCTTAGGTTAGGGCTCCCCTAGCCTTAGGCTAGAGCACCCCTAGGTTTAGGCTAAGGCTAGGGCTCCCCTAGCCTTAGGCTAGGGCTCCCCTAGCCTTAGGCTAGGGCTCCCCTAGCCTTAGGCTAGGGCTCCCCTAGCTTTAGGCTAGGGCTCCCCTAGCGTTAAGTTAGGGCACTTTTAGGCATAGGCTTAGGCTAGGGCTCCCCTAGCCTTAGGTTAGGACTCCCCTAGCCTTAGTCTAGGGCACCCCTAGGCTTAGGCTAAGTATAGGACTCCCCTTGCCCTAGGCTAGGGCTCCTCTAGTCTTATGCTAGGGGTCCCCTAACTTTAGGCTAGGGCACACCTAGCCTTAGGCTAGGGCTCCCCTAGTCTTAGGCTAGGGCACTTTTAGGCTTAGGCTAAGGCTAGGGCTCCCCTAGCCTTAGGCTATGGCACCCCTAGGCTTAGGCTAAGTATAGGGCTCCACTAGCCGTAGCCTAGTGCTCCACTACCTTAGGCTAGGGCACCCCTAGGCTTAGGCTAAGGCTAAGGCTCCCCTAGCCTTAGGTTAGGGCTCCCTAGCCTTAGGCTAGGGCACTCCTAGCCTTAGGCTAAGGCTAGGGCTCCCCTAGCCTTAGGCTAGGCCTCCCCTAGCCTTATGCTAGGGAACCCCTAGGCTTAGGCTAAGGCTAGGGCTCCCCTACCCTTAGGTTAGGGCTCCATTAGCTTAGGCTAGGGCACCCTTAGGCTTAGGCTAAATCTAGGATTCCCCTAGCCTTAGGCTAGGGCTCCCCTAGCCTTAACTAGGTCTCCCCTAGCCTTAGCCTAGGGCACTCCTAGGCTTAGGCTAGCGCTCCCCTAGAGCTAGGTAAGGGCACCCCTAGGCTTATGCTAGGGCTCCCCGAGACTTAGGGTAGGGCTCCCCGAACCTTAGGCTATGGCTCCCCTAGCTTTAGGCTAGTGTTCCCCTAACCTTAGGCTAGGGCACTCCTAGGCTTAGGCTAATGCTAGGGCTCCCCTAGCCTTACGCTAGTGCTCCCCTAGCCTTAGGCTAGGGCACCCTTAGGCTTAGGCTAAGGGTAGGGCTCCCCGAGCCTTAGGCTAGGGCTCCCTGAACCTTATGCTATGGCTCCCCTAAGTTTAGGCTAGTGTTCCCCTAACCTTAGGCTAGGGCTCCCCTAGGCTTAGGCTGAGGCTAGGGCTCCCCAAGCCTTTCGTTAATGCTCCCCTAGCCTTATGCTAGGGCACCACTAGGCTTAGGCTAAGGCTAGGGCTCCCGTAGCGTTAGGTAAGGGCACCCCTAGGCTTAGGCTAGGGCTCCCCTAGCCTTAGGCTTGGGCTCCCCTAGCCTTAACTTAGGGCACCACTAGGCTTAGGCTAAAGCTAGCACTCCCCTAGCCTTCGGCTAGGGCACTTTTAGGCTTAGGCTAAAGCTAGGGCTCCTCTAGCCTTAGGCTAGGGCACCCCTAGGCTTAGGCTAAGGCTAAGGCTCCCCTAGCCTTAGGTTAGGGCTCCCTAGCCATAGGCTAGGGCACCCCTAGGGTTAGGCTAAGGCTAGGGCTCCCCTAGCCTTAGGCTAGGGCTCCCCTAGGCTTAGGCTAAGGCTAGGGCTCCCCTAGCCTTAGGTTAGGGCTCCCGTAGCCTTAGGCTAGGGCACCCCTAGGATTAGGCTAAGGCTAGGGCTCCCCTAGCCTTAGGCCAGGGCTACCCTAACCTTAGGCTAGGGCTCCCCTAGCCTTAGGTTAGGGCACCCCTAGGCTTGGGCTAAGGCTAGCGCTCCCCTAGCCTTAGGCTAGGGCACTTTTAGGCTTAGGCTAAGCTAGGGCTCCGCTAGCCTTAGGCTAGGGCACCCCTAGGCTTAGGCTAAGGCTAGGGCTCCCCTAGCCTTAGGCTAAGGCTCCCCTAGCCTTAGGCTAGGGCACCCCTAGGCTTAGGCTAAGTCTAGGGCTCCCCTAGCCTTTGGTTAAGGCTCCCCTAGCCTTAGTCTAGGGCACACCTAGGCTTAGGCTAAGTCTAGGACTCCCCTAGCCCTAGGCTAGGGCTCCCCTAGCCTTATGCTAGGGGTCCCCTAACTTTAGGCTAGGGCACACCTAGCTTTAGGCTAAGGCTCCCCTCGCCTTAGCCTAGTGCTCCCCTAGCCTTAGGCTAAGGCACCCCTAGGCTTAGGCTAATTCAAGGGCTCCCCTAGCCTTAGTTTCGGGCACCCGTAGGCTTAGGCTAAGGTTAGGGCTCCCCTAGCCTTAGGTTAGGGCTCCCCTAGCCTTCAGCTAGGGCACCCCTAGGCTTAGGCTAGGGCACCCCTAGGCTTAGGCTAAGGCTAGGGCTCCCCTAGCCTTGGGCTAGGGCACCCCTAGGCTTAGGCTAAGGCTAGGGCTCCCCTAGCCTTAGGCTAGGGCTCCCCAAGCCTTCGGCTAGGGCACCCCTAGGCTTAGGCTAAGGCTAGGGCTCCCCTAGCCTTGGGCTAGGGCACCCCTAGGCTTAGGCTAAGGCTAGGGCTCCCCTAGCCTTAGGCTAGGGCTCCCCTAGCCTTAGGCTAAGGCACTTTTAGGCTTAGGCTAAGGCTAGGGCTCCCCTAGCCTTAAGCTAGGGTACCCCTAGGCTTAGGATAAGGCTAGGGCTCCCCTCGCCTTAGGCTAGGGCACTCCTAGGCTTAGGCTAGCGCTCCCTGAGCCTTAGGCTATGGCTCCCCTAGGCTTAGGCTAAGGCTAGGGCTCCGCTAGCCTGAGGCTAGGGCTCCCCTAGGCTTAGGCTAAGGCTAGGGCTCCCTAGCCTTAGGTTAGGCCTCCTCTATCCTTAGGCTAGGGCACCCCTAGGCTTAGGCTAAGGCTAGGGCTCCCTTAGAATTAGGCGAGGGCACCCCTAGGCTTAGGCTAAATCTAGGGCTCCCCTAGCCTTAGGCTGGGGCACCCCTAGGCTTAGGCTAAGGCTAGGGCTCCCCTAGCCTTAGGCTAGGGCTCCCCTAGGCTTAGGCTAAGGCTAGGGCTCCCTAGCCTTAGGTTAGGCCTCCTCTAGCCTTAGGCTAGGGCAGCCCTAGGCTTAGGCTAAGGCTAGGGCTCCCCTAGCCTTAGCCTAGGGCTCCCCTAGCCTTAGGTAGGGCACCCCTAGGCTTAGGCTAAGGCTAGCGCTCCCCTAGCCTTAGGCTAAGGCACTTTTAGGCTTAGGCTAAGGCTAGGGCTCCCCTAGCCTTAAGCTAGGGGTCCCCTAACTTTAGGCTAGGGCACACCTAGCCTTAGGCTAAGGCTCCCCTAGCCTTAGCCTAGTGCTCCCCTAGCCTTAGGCTAAGGCACCCCTAGGCTTAGGCTAAGTCAAGGGCTCCCCTAGCCTTAGTTTCGGGCACCCGTAGGCTTAGGCTAAGGCTAAGGCTCCCCTAGGCTTACGTTAGGGCACACCTAGGCTTAGGCTAAGTCTAGGGCTCCCCTAGCCTTAGGCTAGGGCACCCCTAGGCTTAGGCTAAAGCTAGAGTTCCCTAACCTTAGGGCAGTGCTCCCGTAGCCTTGGGCTAGGGCTTTTCTACCCTTAGGTTAGGGAACCCCTAGGCTTTGGCTAAGGCTAGCGTTCCCCTAGCCTTAGGCTAGGGCACTTTTAGGCTTAGGCTAAGGCTAGGGCTCCCCTAGCCTTAGGCTAGGGCACCCCAAGGCTTAGCCTAAGTCTAGGGCTCCCCTAGCCTTAGGCAAGGGCACCCCTAGGCTTAGGTTAAGGCTAGGGCTCCCCTAGCCGTAGGTTAGGGTTCGCCTAGCCGTAGGCTAGGGCTCCCCTAGCCTTAAGCTAGGGCAACCCTAGGCTTAGGCTAAGGCTATGGCTCCCCTAGCCTTAGCTTAGGGCTCCCTAGCCTTAGGCTAGGGCACCCCAAGGGTTAGGCTAAGGCTAGGGCTCCCCGAGCCTTAGGCTAGGGCTCCCCTAGGCTTAGGCTAAGGCTAGGGCTTCCCGAGCCTTAGGCTAGGGCTCCCCTAGCCTTAGGCTAGGGCACACCTAGGCTTAGGCTAAGGCTAGGGCTCCCGGAGCCTTAGGCTAGGGCTCCCTGAACCTTAGGCTATGGATCCCCTAGCCTTAGGCTAATGTTCCCCTAACCTTAGGCTAGGGCACCCCTAGGCTTAGGCTAAGGCTAGGGCTCCCTTAGCCTTAGGCTAGGGCTCCCCTAGCGTTAGGCTAGGGCACACCTAGGCTTAGGCTAAGGCTAGGGCTCCCCTAGACTTAGGCTAGGGCACCCCTAGGCTTAGCCTAAGGCTAGGGCACCCCTAGACTTAGTTTAGGGCTCCCCTAGCCTTAGGCTAGGGCACCCCTAGGCTTATGCTAAGGCTAGGGTACCCCTAGCCTTAGGTTAGGGCTCCACTAGCCTTGGGCTAGGGCACCCCTAGGCTTAGGCTAAGGCTAGGGCTCCCCTAGCCTTAGGTTAGGGCACCCCGAGGCTTAGGCTAAGGCTAGCGCTCCCCTAGCCTTATGCTAGGGCACCTATAGGCTTAGGCTAAGGCCTGGGTTCCCCTAGCCTTAGGCTATGGCACCCCTAGGCTTAGGCTAAGTCTAGGGCTCCCCTAGCCTTAGGCTAGCGCCCCCGTAGGCTTAGGCTAAGTCTAGGGCTCCCCTAGCCTTAGCCTAGGGCTCCCTTAGCCTAAGGCTAGGGCTCCCCTAGCCTTAGGCTAGGGCTCCCCTAGACTTAGGCTAGGGCACCCCGAGGCTTAGCCTAAGGCTAGGGCACCCCTAGACTTAGTTTAGGGCTCCCCTAGCCTTAGGCTAGGGCACCCCTAGGCTTATGCTAAGGCTAGGGTACCCCTAGCCTTAGGTTAGGGCTCCACTAGCCTTGGGATAGGGCACCCCTAGGCTTAGGCTAAGGCTAGGGCTCCCCTAGCCTTAGGTTAGGGCACCCCTAGGCTTAGGCTAAGCCTAGCGCTCCCCTAGCCTTATGCTAGGGCACCTATAGGCTTAGGCTAAGGCCAGGGTTCCCCTAGCCTTAGGCTATGGCACCCCTAGGCTTAGGCTAAGTCTAGCGCTCCCCTAGCCTTAGGCTAGCGCCCCCGTAGGCTTAGGCTAAGGCTAGGGCTCCCCTAGCCTTAGCCTAGGGCTCCTCTAGCCTAAGGCTAGGGCTCCCCTAGGCTTAGGCTAAGGCTAGGGCTCCCTAGCCTTAGGTTAGGCCTCCCCTAGCCTTAGGCTAGGGCACCCCTAGGCTTAGGCTAAGGCTAGGGCTCCCCTAGCCTTAGGCTAGGGCACCCCTAGGCTTAGGCTAAGGCTAGGGCTCCCCTCGCCTTAGGCTAGGGAACTCCTAGGCTTAGGCTAGCGCTCCCCTAGCGTTAGGTAAGGGCACACCTAGGCTTAGGCTAGGGCTCCCCGAGCCTTAGGCTAGGTCTCCCCGAACCATAGGCTATGGCTCCCCTAACCTTAGGCTAGTGTTCCCCTAACCTTAGGCTAGGGCACCCCTAGGCTTAGGATAAGGCTAGGGCTCCCCTATCCTTAGGCTAGGGCTCCCCTATCCTTTGGCTAGGGCTACCCTAGCCTTAGGCTAGGGCACCCCTAGGCTTAGGCTAAGGCTAGTGCTCCCCTAGCCTTAGGCTAGGGCTCCCCTAGGCTTAGGCTAAGGCAGGCCTCCCAGAGCCTTAGGCTAGGGCTCCCCTAGCCTTAGGCTAGGGCACCCCTAGGCTTAGGCTAAGGCCAACGCTCCCCGAGCCTTAGGCTAGGGCTACCCGACCTTAGGCTATGGCTCCCGTAGGCTTAGGCTAAGGCTAGGGCTCCCAAGCCTTAGGTTAGTGCTCCACGAGCTTTAGGCTAGGGCACCCCTAGGCTTAGGCTAGGGCACTTTTAGGCTTAGGCTAAGGCTAGGGCTCCCCTAGGCTTAGGTTAGGGCTCCACTAGCCTTAGGCTAGGGCACCCCTAGGCTTAGGCTAAGCCTAGGACTCCCCTAGCCTTATGCTAGGGCTCCCCTAGCCTTAGTCTAGGGCTCCCCAAGCTTTAGGCTAGGGCTCCCCTAGCCTTAGGTTAGGGCACTTTTAGGCTTAGACTAAGGCTAGGGCTCCCCTAGCCTTAGGTTGGAAACCCCTAGGATTAGGCTAAGGCTAGGGCTCCCCTAGCCTTAGGTTAGGGGCCCCTAACATTAGGCTAGGGCACACCTAGCCTTAGAATAGGGCTCCCCTAGCCTTAGGCTAGGGCACTTTTAGGCTTAGGGTAAGGCTAGGGCTCCCCTAGCCTTAGGCTAGGGCACCCCTAGGCTTAGGCTAAGTCTAGGGCTCCCCTAGCCTTAGCCTAGGGCTCCCCTAGCCTTAGGCTAAGGCACTTTTAGGCTTAGGCTAAGGCTAGGGCTCCCCTAGCCTTAAGCTAGGGCACCCCTAGGCTTAGGGTAAGGCTAGGGCTCCCCTCGCCTTAGGCTAGGGCACTCCTAGGCTTAGGCTAGCGCTCCCCTAGCGTTAGGTAAGGGCACCCCTAGGCTTAGGCTAGGGCTCCCCGAGCCTTAGGCTAGGGCTCCCCGAACCTTAGGCTATGGCTCCCCTAATCTTAGGCTAGTGTTCCCCTAACCTTAGGCTAGGGCACCCCTAGGGTTAGGTTAAGGCTACGGCTTCCTAGCCTTAGGTTAGGCCTCCTCTAGCCTTAGGCTAGGGCACCCCTAGGCTTAGGCTAAGGCTAGGGCTCCGCTAGCCTTAGGCTAGGGCTCCCCTAGGCTTAGACTAAGGCTAGGGCTCCCTAGCCTTAGGTTAGGCCTCCTCTAGCCTTAGGCCTGGGCACCCCTAGGCTTAGGCTAAGGCTAGGGCTCCCCTAGAATTAGGCGAGGGCACCCCTAGGCTTAGGCTAAGGCTAGGGCTCCCTAGCCTTAGGTTAGGCCACCTCTAGCCTTAGGCTAGGGCACCCCTAGGCTTAGGCTAAGGCTAGGGCTCCCCTAGAATTAGGCGAGGGCACCCCTAGGCTTAGGCTAAATCTAGGGCTCCGCTAGCCTTAGGCTAGGGCTCCCCTAGGCTTAGGCTAAGGCTAGGGCTCCCTAGCCTTAGGTTAGGCCTCCTCTAGCCTTAGGCTAGGGCAGCCCTAGGCTTAGGCTAAAGCTAGAGCTCCCCTAGCCTTAGGCCAGTGCTCCCGTAGCCTTAGGCTAGGGCTTTTCTACCCTTAGGTTAGGGCACCCCTAGGCTTTGGCTAAGGCTAGCGTTCCCCTAGCCTTAGGCTAGGGCACTTTTAGGCTTAGGGTAAGGCTAGGGCTCCCCTAGCCTTAGGTTAGGGCACCCCAAGGCTTAGCTTAAGTCTAGGGCTCCCCTAGCCTTAGGCAAGGGCAGCCCTAGGCTTAGGCTAAGGCTAAGGCTCCCCTAGACTTAGGTTAGGGCTCCCTAGCCTTAGGCTAGGGCACCCCTAGGGTTAGGGTTAGGCTAGGGCTCCCCTAGACTTAGTCTAGGACTCCCCTAGGCTTAGGCTAAGGCTAGGGCTCCCCGAGCCTTAGGCTACGGCTCCCCGAACCTTAGGCTATGGCTCCCATAGCCTTAGGCTTGTGTTCCCCTAACCTTAGGCTAGGGCACCCCTAGGCTTAGGCTAAGGCTAGGGCTCCACTAGCCTTATGCTAGGGCTCCCCTAACCTTAGGCTAGGGCACACCTAGCCTTAGGCTATGGCTCCCCAAGCCTTAGGCTAGGGCTCCCCTAGCCTTAGGCTAGGGCACCCCTAGACTTAGGCTAAGGCTAGGGCTCCCCTAGCCTTACGCTTGGGCACCCTAAGGCTTTGGCTAGGGTACCGCTAGACTTAAGCTAGGGCTCCCCTAGCCTTAGGCAAGGGCACTCCTAGGCTTAGGCTAGCGCTCCCCTAGCGTTAGGTAAGGGCACCCGTAGGCTTAGGCTAGGGCTCCCCGAGCCTTAGGCTAGGGCTCCCCGAAACATAGGCTATGGCTCCCCGAGCCTTAGGCTAGTGTTCCCCTGGTCTTAGGCTAGGGCACCTTTAGGCTTAGGCTAAGGCTAGGGCTCCACTAGCCTTAGGCTAGTGCTCCCCTAGCCTTAGGCTAGGGCACCCCTAGGCTTAGGCTAAGGCTAGGGCTCCCCTAGCCTTAGGCTAGGGCTCCCCTAGCCTTGGGCTAGGGCTCCCCTAGCCTTGGGCTAGGGCTCCCCTAGCTTTAGGCTAGGGCACCCCTATGCTTAGGCTTAGGCTAGGGCTCCCCTAGCCTTAGGCTAGGGCTCCCCTAGGCTTAGGCTTAGGCTAGGACTCCCCAAGCCTTAGGCTAGGGCTCCCCTAGGCTTAGGCTAAGGTTAGGGCTCCCCTATCCTTAGGCTAGTGCTCCCTTTGCTTTAGCCTAGGACACCCCTAGGCTTAGGCTAAGGCTAGCGCACCCCTAGACTTAGGTTAGGGCTCCCATAGCCTTAGGCTAGGGCACCCCTATGCTTAGGCTAAGGATAGGGCTCCCCTAGCCTTAGGCTAGGGCACACCTAGGCTTAGGCTAAGGCTAGGGCACCCGTAGCCTTAGGTTACGGCTCCCCTAGCCTTAGGCTAGGGCACCCCTAGGCTTAGGCTAAGGCTACGGCTCACCTAGCCTTAGGCTAGGGCTCCCCTAGGCTTAGGCTAAGGCTAGGGCTCCCTGAGACTTAGGCTAGGGCTCCCCTACCCTTAGGCTAGGGCACCCCTAGGCTTAGGCTAAGGCTAGGGCTCCCTGAGACTTAGGCTAGGGCTCCCCTAGCCTTAGGCTAGGGCACCCCTAGGCTTAGACTAAGGATAGGGCTCCCCTATCCTTAGGCTAGGGCTCCCAAAGCCTTAGGTTAGGGCTCCCCTAGCCTTAGGCTAGGGCAACCCTAGGCTTAGGTTAAGGCAAGGGCTCCCCTAGCCTTAGGCTATGGCTCCCCTAGCCTTAGGGTTTGGCTCCCCTAACCTTAGGATAGGGCACCCCTAGGCTTAGGCTAAGGCTAGCGCTCCCCTAGCCTTATGCTAGGGCACCTTTAGTCTTATGCTAAGTCTAGGTCTCCCCTAGGCTTAGGCTAAGGCTACGGCTCCCTAGCCTTAGGTTAGGGCTCCCCTAGCCTTAGGCTAGGGCACCCCTGGGCTTAGGCTAACGCTAGGACTCCCCTAGCCTTAGGCTAGGGCTCCCCTAGCATTATGCTAGGAAACCCCTAGGTTTAGGCTAAGGCTAGGGTTCCGCTAGCCTTAGGTTTGGGCTCCATTAGCTTAGGCTAGGGCACTCCTAGGCTTGGGCTAGTGCTCCTCTAGAGCTAGGTAAGGGCACACCTAGGCTTAGGCTAGGGCTTCCCGAGCCTTAGGCTAGGGCTCCCCGAACCTTAGGCTATGGCTCCGCTAGCTTTAGGCTAGTGTTCCCCTAACCTTAGGCTAGGGCACCCCTAGGCTTAGGCTAAGGCTAGGGCTCCCCTAGCCTTACGCTAGTGCTCCCCTAGCCTTAGGATAGGGCACCCCTAGGCTTAGGCTAAGGCTAGGGCTCCCCTAGCCTTAGGCTAGGGCTCCCCTTTCCTTGGGCTAGGGCTCCCCTAGGCTTACGCTAAAGGTAGGGCTCCCCTAGCCTTACGCTAGTGCTCCCCTAGCCTTAGACTAGGGCACCACTAGGCTTAGGCTAAGGCTTGGGCTCCCCTAGCCTTAGGTTAGGGCACCCCTAGGCTTAGGCTAAAGCTAGCGCTCCCCTAGCCTTAGGCTAGGGCACCCCTAGGCTTAGACTAAGGCTAGGGCTCCCCTAGCCTTAGGCTAGGGCTCCCCTAGCCTTAGGCTAGGGCACACCTAGGCTTAGGCTAAGGCTAGTTCTCCCCTAGCCTTAGGCTAGGGCACCCCTAGGCTAAGGCTAGGGCTCCCCTAGGCTAAGGCTAGTGCTCCCCTAGCCTTAGGCTAGGACACCCCTAGGCTTAGGCTAAGGCTAGGGCTCCCCTAGGCTTAGGCTAGTAGTCCCCTAGCCTTAGGCTAGGACACCCCTAGGCTTAGGCTAAGGCTAGGGCTCCCCTAGCCTTAGGCTAGGGCACCCCTAGGCTTAGGCTAGGGCACCCCTAGGCTTAGGCTAGCGCTCCCCTAGCCTTAGGCTAGTGCTCCCCTAGCCTTAGGATAGGACACCCCTAGGCTTAGGCTAAGGCTAGGTCTCCCCTAGCCTTAGGCTAGGGCACCCCTAGGCTTAGGCTAGGGCACCCCTAGGCTTAGACTAGCGCTCCCCTAGCCTTGGGCTAGGGCTCCCCTAGCTTTAGGCTAGGGCACCCCTAGGCTTAGGCTTAGGCTAGGGCTCCCCTGGCCTTAGGCTAGGGCTCCCCTAGGCTTAGGCTAAGGTTAGGGCTCCCCTAGACTTAGGTTAGGGCTCCCCTAGCCTTGGGCTAGGGCACCCCTAGGCTTAGGCTAAGGCTAGGGCTCCCCTAGCCTTAGGCTAGGGCACACCTAGGCTTAGGCTAAGGCTAGGCCACCCGTAGCCTTAGGTTAGGGCTCCCCAAGCCTTAGGCTAGGGCACCCCTAGGCTTAGGCTAAGGCTACGGCTCACCTAGCCTTAGGCTAGGGCTCCCCTAGGCTTAGGCTAAGGCTAGGGCTCCCTGAGACTTAGGCTAGGGATCCCCTAGCCTTAGGCTAGGGCACCCCTAGGCTTAGGCTAAGGCTAGGGCTCCCTGAGACTTAGGCTAGGGCTCCCCTAGCCTTAGGCTAGGGCACCCCTAGGCTTAGGCTAAGGATAGGGCTCCCCTAGCCTTAGGCTAGTGCTCCCCTAGCCTTAGGCTAGTGCTCCCCTAGCTTTAGGCTAGGGCACCCCTAGGCTTAGGCTAAGGCTAGGGCTCCCCTAGCCTTAGGCTAGGGCTCCCTAAGCCTTAGGCGAGGGCTCCCCTAGCCTTAGGCTAGGGCACCCCTAGGCTTAGGTTAAGGCAAGGGCTCCCCTAGCCTTAGGCTATGGCTCCCCTAGCCTTAGGGTAGGGATCCCCTAACCTTAGGATAGGGCACCCCTAGGCTTAGGCTAAGGCTAGCGCTCCCCTAGCCTTATGCTAGGGCACCTTTAGTCTTAGGCTAAGTCTAGGGCTCCCCTAGGCTTAGGCCAAGGCTATGGCTCCCTAGCCTTAGGGTAGGGCTCCCCTAGCCTTAGGCTAGGGCACCCCTAGGCTTAGGCTAAGGCTAGGACTCCCCTAGCCTTAGGCTAGGGCTCCCCTAGCATTATGCTAGGAAACCCCTAGGCTTAGGCTAAGGCTAGGGCTCCCCTAGCCTTAGGTTTGGGCTCCATTAGCTTACGCTAGGGCACTCTTAGGCTTAGGCTAGTGCTCCTCTAGAGCTAGGTAAGGGCACCCCTAGGCTTAGGCTAGGGATTCCCGAGCCTTAGGCTAGGGCTCCCCGAACCTTAGGCTATGGCTCCCCTAGCTTTAGGCTAGTGTTCCCCTAACCTTAGGCTAAGGCACCCCTAGGCTTAGGCTAAGGCTAGGGCTCCCCTAGCCTTACGCTAGTGCTCCCCTAGCCTTAGGCTAGGGCACCCCTAGGCTTAGGCTAAGGCTAGGGCTCCCCTAGCCTTAGGCTAAGGCTCCCCTAGCCTTGGGATAGGGCTCCCCTAGGCTTAGGCTAAGGGTAGGGCTCCCCAAGCCTTACGCTAGTGCTCTCCTAGCCTTAGACTAGGGCACCACTAGGCTTATGCTAAGGCTTGGGCTTCCCTAGCCTTAGGTTAGGGCACCCCTAGGCTTAGGCTAAAGCTAGCGCTCCCCTAGCCTTAGGCTAGGGCACTTTTAGGCTTAGGCTAAGGCTAGGGCTCCGCTAGCCTTAGGCTAGGGCACCCCTAGGCTTAGCCTAAGTCTAGGGCTTCTTTAGCCTTAGGCTAGGGCACCCCTAGGCTTAGGCTAAGGCAGGGCTCCCCTAGCCTTAGGTTAGGGCAACCCTAGGCTTAGGCTAAGGCTAGAGCTCCCCTACCCTTTGGATAGGGCTCCCCTAGGCTTAGGCTAAAGCTAGGGCTCCCCTAGCCTTAGGCTAGGGCTCCCCTAGCCTAAGGCTAGGGCTCCCCTAGCCTTAGGCTAGGGCACACCTAGGCTTAGGCTAAGGCTAATTCTCCCCTAGCCTTAGGCTAGGGCACCCCTAGGCTTAGGCTAATGCTAGGGCACCCCTAGCCTTAGGTTAGGGCTCCCCTAGCCTTAGGCTAAGTCACCCCTAGGCTTAGGCTAAGGCTAGGGCTCCCCTAGCCTTAGGCTAGGGCTCCATAGCCTTACGTTAGGGCACACCTAGGCTTAGGCTAAGGCTAGGGCTCCCCTAGCCTTAGGCTAGGGCTCCCCTAGCCTTAGGTTAGGGCACCCCTAGGCTTCGGCTAAGGCTAGCGCTCCTCTAGCCTTATGCTAGGGCACCTTTAGGCTTAGGCATTGGCTAGGGCTCCCCTAGCCTTAGGCTAGGGCACCCCTAGGCTTAGGCTAAGGCTAGGTCACCCCTAGCCTTAGGTTAGGGCTCCCCTAGCCTTAGGCTAGGGCCTCCCTAGGCTTAGGCTAAGGCTAGGGCTCCACTAGCCTTAGGCCAGTGCTACCCTAGCCTTAGGCTAGGGCTCCCCTAGCCTTAGGTTAGGGCACCCCTAGGCTTGGGCTAAGGCTAGCGCTCCCCTAGCCTTAGGCTAGGGCATTTTAGGCTTAGGCTAAGGCTAGGGCTCCGCTAGCCTTAGGCTAGGGCACCCCTAGGCTTAGCCTAAGTCTAGAGCTCCTTTAGCCTTAGGCTAGGGCACCCCTAGGCTTAGGCTAAGGCTAGGGCTCCCCTTGCCTTAGGGTAGGGCTCCCCTAGGCTTAGGTTAGGGCACCCCTAAACTTAGGCTAAGGCTAGGGCTCCCCGAGCCTTAGGCTAGGGCTCTCTGAACCTTAGGATATGGCTCCCCTAGCCTTAGGCTAGCGCTCCCCTAGCCTTAGGCTAGGGCTCCCCTAGCCTTAGGCTAGGGCACACCTAGGCTTAGGCTAAGGCTAGTTCTCGCCTAGCCTTAGGCTAGGGCTCCATAGCCTTACGTTAGGGCACACCTAGGCTTAGGCTAAGGCTAGGGCTCCCCTAGCCTTAGGCTAGGGCTCCCCTAGCCTTAGGCTAGGGCTCCCCTAGCCTTAGGCTAGGGCTCCCCTAGCCTTAGGCTAGGGCTCCCCTAGCCTTAGGCTAGGGCTCCCCTAGCCTTAGGCTAGGGCACCTTTAGGCTTAGGCTTAGGCTAGGGCTCCCCTAGCCTTAGGCTATGGCACCCCTAGGCTTAGGCTAAGGCTAGGGCACCCCTAGCCTTAGGTTACGGCTCCCCTAGCCTTAGGCTAGGGCACCCCTAGGCTTAGGCTAAGGCTAGGGATCCCCTAGCCTTAGGCTAGGGCTCCATAGCCTTACGTTAGGGCACACCTAGGCTTAGGCTAAGGCTAGGGCTCCCCTAGCCTTAGGCTAGGTCTCCCCTATCCTTAGGTTAGGCCACCCCTAGGCTTCGGCTAAGGCTAGTGCTCCTCTAGCCTTATGGTAGGGCACCTTTAGGCTTAGGCTTATGCTAGGGCTCCCCTAGGCTTAGGCTAAGGTTAGGGCTCCCTAGCCTTAGGTTAGGGCTCCCCTAGCCTTAGGCTAGAGCACCCCTAGGTTTAGGCTAAGGCTAGGGCTCCCCTAGCCTTAGGCTAGGGCTCCCCTAGCTTTAGGCTAGGGCTGCCCTAGCCTTAAGTTAGGGCACTTTTAGGCATAGGCTTAGGCTAGGACTCCCCTAGCCTTAGGTTAGGGCTCCCCTAGCCTTAGTCTAGGGCACCCCTAGGCTTAGGCTAAGTATAGGACTCCCCTTGCCCTAGGCTAGGGCTCCCCTAGTCTTATGCTAGGGGTCCCCTAACTTTAGGCTAGGGCACACCTAGCCTTAGGCTACGGCACCCCTAGGCTTAGGCTAAGTATAGGGCTCCACTAGCCGTAGCCTAGTGCTCCACTACCTTAGGCTAGGGCACCCCTAGGCTTAGGCTAAGGCTAAGGCTCCCCTAGCCTTAGGTTAGGGCTCCCTAGCCTTAGGCTAGGGCACTCCTAGGCTTAGGCTAAGGCTAGGGCTCCCCTAGCCTTAGGCTAGGGCTCCCCTAGCCTTAGGCTAGGGCTCCCCTAGCCTTATGCTAGGGAACCCCTAGGCTTAGGCTAAGGCTAGGGCTCCCCTACCCTTAGGTTAGGGCTCCACTAGCTTAGGCTAGGGCACCTTTAGGCTTAGGCTAAATCTAGGATTCCCCTAGCCTTAGGCTAGGGCTCCCCTAGCCTTAACTAGGTCTCCCCTAGCCTTAGCCTAGGGCACTCCTAGGCTTAGGCTAGCGCTCCCCTAGAGCTAGGTAAGGGCACCCCTAGGCTTAGGCTAGGGCTCCCCGAGACTTAGGCTAGGGCTCCCCGAACCTTAGGCTATGGCTCCCCTAGATTTAGGCTAGTGTTCCCCTAATCTTAGGCTAGGGCACCCCTAGGCTTAGGCTAATGCTAGGGCTCCCCTAGCCTTACGCTAGTGCTCCCCTAGCCTTAGGCTAGGGCACCCCTAGGCTTAGGCTAAGGGTAGGGCTCCCCGAGCCTTAGGCTAGGGCTCCCCGAACCTTAGGCTATGGCTCCCCTAGCTTTAGGCTAGTGTTCCCCTAACCTTAGGCTAGGGCTCCCCTAGGCTTAGGCTAAGGCTAGGGCTCCCCAAGCCTTACGCTAATGCTCCCCTAGCCTTATGCTAGGGCACCACTAGGCTTAGGCTAAGGCTAGGGCTCCCGTAGCGTTAGGTAAGGGCACCCCTAGGCTTAGGCTAGGGCTCCCCTAGCCTTAGGCTTGGGCTCCCCTAGCCTTAAGTTAGGGCACCACTAGGCTTAGGCTAAAGCTAGCACTCCCCTAGCCTTAGGCTAGGGCACTTTTAGGCTTAGGCTAAGGCTAGGGCTCCTCTAGCCTTAGGCTAGGGCACCCCTAGGCTTACGCTAAGGCTAAGGCTCCCCTAGCCTTAGGTTAGGACTCCCTAGCCATAGGCTAGGGCACCCCTAGGGTTAGGCTAAGTCTAGGGCTCCCCTAGCCTTAGGCTAGGGCTCCCCTAGGCTTAGGCTAAGGCTAGGGCTCCCCTAGCCTTAGGTTAGGGCTCCCGTAGCCTTAGGCTAGGGCACCCCTAGGATTAGGCTAAGGCTAGGGCTCCCCTAGCCTTAGGCCAGGGCTACCCTAACCTTAGGCTAGGGCTTCCCTAGCCTTAGGTTAGGGCACCCCTAGGCTTGGGCTAAGGCTAGCGCTACCCTAGCCTTAGGCTAGGGCACTTTTAGGCTTAGGCTAAGCTAGGGCTCCGCTAGCCTTAGGCTAGGGCACCCCTAGGCTTAGGCTAAGGCTAGGGCTCCCCTAGCCTTAGGCTAAGGATCCCCTAGCCTTAGGCTAGGGCACACCTAGGCTTAGGCAAAGTCTAGGACTCCCCTAGCCCTAGGCTTGGGCTCCCCTAGCCTTATGCTAGGGGTCCTCTAACTTTAGGCTAGGGCACACCTAGCCTTAGGCTAAGGCTCCCCTCGCCTTAGCCTAGTGCTCCCCTAGCCTTAGGCTAAGGCACCCGTAGGCTTAGGCTAATTCAAGGGCTCCCCTAGCCTTAGTTTCGGGCACCTGTAGGCTTAGGCTAAGGTTAGGGCTCCCCTAGCCTTAGGTTAGGGCTCCCCTAGCCTTCGGCTAGGGCACCCCTAGGCTTAGGCTAGGGAACCCCTAGGCTTAGGCTAAAGCTAGGGCTCCCCTAGCCTTGGGCTAGGGCACCCCTAGGCTTAGGCTAAGGCTAGGGCTCCCCTAGCCTTAGGCTAGGGCTCCCCAAGCCTTCGGCTAGGGCACCCCTAGGCTTAGGCTAAGGCTAGGGCTCCCCTAGCCTTAGGCTAGGGCTCCCCTAGCCTTAGGCTAAGGCACTTTTAGGCTTAGGGTAAGGCTAGGGCTCCCCTAGCCTTAAGCTAGGGCACCCCTAGGCTTAGGATAAGGCTAGGGCTCCCCTTGCCTTAGGCTAGGGCACTCCTAGGCTTAGGCTAGCGCTCCCCTAGCGTTAGGTAAGGGCACCACTAGGCTTAGGCTAGGGCTCCCCGAGCCTTAGGCTATGGCTCCCCTAATCTTAGGCTAGTGTTCCCCTAACCTTAGGCTAGGGCACCCCTAGGCTTAGGCTAAGGCTAGGGCTCCGCTAGCCTTAGGCTAGGGCTCCCCTAGGCTTAGGCTAAGGCTAGGGCTCCCTAGCCTTAGGTTAGGCCTCCTCTAGCCTTAGGCTAGGGCACCCCTAGGCTTAGGCTAAGTCTAGGGCTCCCTTAGAATTAGGCGAGGGCACCCCTAGGCTTAGGCTAAATCTAGGGCTCCCCTAGCCTCAGGCTTGGGCACCCCAAGGCTTAGGCTAAGGCTAGGGCTCCCCTAGCCTTAGGCTAGGGCTCCCCTAGGCTTAAGCTAAGGCTAGGGCTCCCTAGCCTTAGGTTAGGCCTCCTCTAGCCTTAGGCTATGGCAGCCCTAGGCTTAGGCTAAGGCTAGGGCTCCCCTAGCCTTAGCCTAGGGCTCCCATAGCCTTAGGTAGGGCACCCCTAGGCTTAGGGTAAGGCTAGCGCTCCCCTAGCCTTAGGCTAAGGGACTTTTAGGCTTAGGCTAAGGCTAGGGCTCCCCTAGCCTTAAGCTAGGGGTCCCCTAACTTTAGGCTAGGGCACACCTAGCCTTAGGCTAAGGCTCCCCTAGCCTTAGCCTAGTGCTCCCCTAGCCTTAGGCTAAGGCACCCCTAGGCTTAGGCTAAGTCAAGGGCTCCCCTAGCCTTAGTTTCGGGCACCCGTAGGCTTAGGCTAAGGCTAGGTCTCCCCTAGGCTTACGTTAGGGCACACCTAGGCTTAGGCTAAGTCTAGGGCTCCCCTAGCCTTAGGCTAGGGCACCCCTAGGCTTAGGCTAAAGCTAGAGTTCCCTAACCTTAGTCCAGTGCTCCCGTAGCCTTGGGCTAGGGCTTTTCTACCCTTAGGTTAGGGAACCCCTAGGCTTTGGCTAAGGCTAGCGTTCCCCTAGCCTTAGGCTAGGGCACTTTTAGGCTTAGGCTAAGGCTAGGGCTCCCCTAGCCTTAGGTTCGGGCACCCCAAGGCTTAGCCTAAGTCTAGGGCTCCCCTAGCCTTAGGCAAGTGCAGCCCTAGGCTTAGGCTAAGGCTAGGGCTCCCCTAGCCGTAGGTTAGGTTTCCCTAGCCTTAGGCTAGGGCACCCCCAGGGTTAGGCTAAGGCTGGGGCTCCCCTAGACTTAGGCTAGGACTCCCCTAGGCTTAGGCTAAGGCTTAGGCTCCCCGAGCCTTAGGCTAGGGCTCCCCGAACCTTAGGCTATGGCTCCCCTAGCCTTAGGCTTGTGTTCCCCTAACCTTAGGCTAGGGCATCCCTAGGCTTAGGCTAAGGCTAGGGCTCCACTAGCCTTAGGCTAGTGCTCCCCTAGCCTTAGGCTAGGGCACGCCTAGGCTTAGGCTAAGGCTAGGATCCCTTAGCCTTAGGCTAGGCCTCCCTTCGCCTTAGGCTAGGGCACACCTAGGCTTAGGCTAAATTTAGCGCTCCCCTAGCCTTATGCTAGGGGTCCCCTAACTTTAGGCTAGGGCACACCTAGCCTTAGGCTAGGACACCCCTAGGCTTAGGCTAAGGCTAGGGCTCCCCCAGCCTTAGCCTAGTGCTCCCCTAGCCTTAGGCTAGGGCACCCCTAGGCTTAGGCTAAGTCAAGGGCTCCCCTAGCCTTACGTTAGGGCACACCTAGGCTTAGGCTAAGTCTAGGGCTCCCCTAGCCTTAGGCTAGGGCACTCCTAGGCTTAGGCTAAAGCTAGAGCTCCCCTAGCCTTAGGCCAGTGCTCCCGTAGCCTTAGGCTGAGGATTTTCTACCCTTAGGTTAGGGCACCCCTAGGCTTTGGCTAAGGCTAGCGTTCCCCTAGCCTTAGGCTAGGGCACTTTTAGGCTTAGGCTAAGGCTAGGGCTCCCCTAGCCTTAGGCTAGTGCACCCCAAGGCTTAGCCTAAGTCTAGGGCTCCCCTAGCCTTAGGCAAGGGCACCCCTAGGCTTAGGCTAAGGCTAGGGCTCCCCTAGCCGTAGGTTAGGGTTCGCCTAGCCGTAGGCTAGGGCTCCCCTAGCCTTAAGCTAGGGCACCCCTAGGCTTAGGCTAAGGCTATGGCTCCCCTAGCCTTAGCTTAGGGCTCCCTAGCCTTAGGCTAGGGCACCCCAAGGGTTAGGCTAAGGCTAGGGCTCCCCGAGCCTTAGCCTAGGGCTCCCCTAGGTTTAGGCTAAGGCTAGGGCTTCCCGAGCCTTAGGCTAGGGCTCCCCTAGCCTTAGGCTAGGGCACCCCTAGGCTTAGGCTAAAGCTAGGGCTCCCGGAGCCTTAGGCTAGGGCTCCCCGAACCTTAGGCTATGGATCCCCTAGCCTTAGGCTAATGTTCCCCTAACCTTAGGCTAGGGCACCCCTAGGCTTAGGCTAAGGCTAGGGCTCCCCTTGCCTCAGGCTAGGGCACTCCTAGGCTTAGGCTAAGGCTAGGGCTCCCTTAGCCTTAGGCTAGGGCTCCCCTAGCGTTAGGCTAGGGCACACCTAGGCTTAGGCTAAGGGTAGGGCTCCCCTAGACTTAGCCTAGGGCTCCCCTAGACTTAGGCTAGGGCACCCCTAGGCTTAGCCTAAGGCTATGGCACCCCTAGACTTAGTTTAGGGCTCCCCTAGCCTTAGGCTAGGGCACCCCTAGGCTTATGCTAAGGCTAGGGTACCCCTAGCCTTAGGTTAGGGCTCCCCTAGCCTTGGGCTAGGGCACCCCTAGGCTTAGGCTAAGGATAGGGCTCCCCTAGCCTTAGGTTAGGGCACCCCTAGGCTTAGGCTAAGGCGAGCGCTCCCCTAGCCTTATGCTAGGGCACCTATAGGCTTAGGCTAAGCCCAGGGTTCCCCTAGCCTTAGGCTATGGCACCCCTAGGCTTAGGCTAAGTCTAGGGCTCCCCTAGCCTTAGGCTAGCGCCCCCGTAGGCTTAGGCTAAGGCTAGGGCTCCCCTAGCCTTATGCTAGGGCACCTATAGGCTTAGGCTAAGCCCAGGGATCCCCTAGCCTTAGGCTATGGCACCCCTAGGCTTAGGCTAAGTCTAGGGCTCCCCTAGCCTTAGGCTAGCGCCCCCGTAGGCTTAGCCTAAGGCTAGGGCTCCCCTAGCCTTAGCCTAGGGCTCCCCTAGGCTAAGGCTAGGGCTCCCCTAGCCTTAGGGTAGGGCTCCCCTGGACTTAGGCTAGGGCACCCCTAGGCTTATCCTAAGGCTAGGGCACCCCTAGACTTAGTTTAGGGCTCCCCTAGCCTTAGGCTAGGGCACCCCTAGGTTTATGCTAAGGCTAGGGTACCCCTAGCCTTAGGTTAGGGCTCCCCTAGCCTTAGGTTAGGGCACCCCTAGGCTTAGGCTAAGGCTAGCGCTCCCCTAGCCTTATGCTAGGGCACCTATAGGCTTAGGCTAAGCCCAGGGTTCCCCTAGCCTTAGGCTATGGCACCCCTAGGCTTAGGCTAAGTCTAGGGCTCCCCTAGCCTTAGGCTAGCGCCCCCGTAGGCTTAGGCTAAGGCTAGGGCTCCCCTAGCCTTAGCCTAGGGCTCCCCTAGCCTAAGGCTAGGGCTCCCCTAGCCTTAGGCTAGGGCTCCCCTAGCATTAGGCTAGGGCTCCCCTAGGCTTAGGCTAAGGCTAGGGCTCCCTAGCCTTAGGTTAGGCCTCCCCTAGCCTTAGGCTAGGGCACCCCTAGGCTTAGGCTAAGGCTAGGGCTCCCCTAGCCTTAGGCTAGGGCACCCCTAGGCTTAGGCTAAGGCTAGGGCTCCCCTCGCCTTAGGCTAGGGCACTCCTAGGCTTAGGCTAGCGCTCCCCTAGCGTTAGGTAAGGGCACACCTAGGCTTAGGCTAGGGCTCCCCGAGCCTTAGGCTAGGGCTCCCCGAACCATAGGCTATGGCTCCCCTAACCTTAGGCTAGTGTTCCCCTAACCTTAGGCTAGGGCACCCCTAGGCTTAGGATAAGGCTAGGGCTCCCCTATCCTTAGGCTAGGGCTACCCTAGCCTTAGGCTAGGGCACCCCTAAGCTTAGGCTAAGGCTAGTGCTCCCCTAGCCTTAGGCTAGGGCTCCCCTAGGATTAGGCTAAGGCAGGCCTCCCAGAGCCTTAGGCTAGGGCTCCCCTAGCCTTAGGCTAGGGCACCCCTAGGCTTAGGCTAAAGCTAGAGTTCCCTAACCTTAGTCCAGTGCTCCCGTAGCCTTGGGCTAGGGCTTTTCTACCCTTAGGTTAGGGAACCCCTAGGCTTTGGCTAAGGCTAGCGTTCCCCTAGCCTTAGGCTAGGGCACTTTTAGGCTTAGGCTAAGGCTAGGGCTCCCCTAGCCTTAGGTTCGGGCACCCCAAGGCTTAGCCTAAGTCTAGGGCTCCCCTAGCCTTAGGCAAGTGCAGCCCTAGGCTTAGGCTAAGGCTAGGGCTCCCCTAGCCGTAGGTTAGGGTTCCCTAGCCTTAGGCTAGGGCACCCCCAGGGTTAGGCTAAGGCTGGGGCTCCCCTAGACTTAGGCTAGGACTCCCCTAGGCTTAGGCTAAGGCTTAGGCTCCCCGAGCCTTAGGCTAGGGCTCCCCGAACCTTAGGCTATGGCTCCCCTAGCCTTAGGCTTGTGTTCCCCTAACCTTAGGCTAGGGCATCCCTAGGCTTAGGCTAAGGCTAGGGCTCCACTAGCCTTAGGCTAGTGCTCCCCTAGCCTTAGGCTAGGGCACGCCTAGGCTTAGGCTAAGGCTAGGATCCCTTAGCCTTAGGCTAGGCCTCCCTTCGCCTTAGGCTAGGGCACACCTAGGCTTAGGCTAAATTTAGCGCTCCCCTAGCCTTATGCTAGGGGTCCCCTAACTTTAGGCTAGGGCACACCTAGCCTTAGGCTAGGACACCCCTAGGCTTAGGCTAAGGCTAGGGCTCCCCCAGCCTTAGCCTAGTGCTCCCCTAGCCTTAGGCTAGGGCACCCCTAGGCTTAGGCTAAGTCAAGGGCTCCCCTAGCCTTACGTTAGGGCACACCTAGGCTTAGGCTAAGTCTAGGGCTCCCCTAGCCTTAGGCTAGGGCACTCCTAGGCTTAGGCTAAAGCTAGAGCTCCCCTAGCCTTAGGCCAGTGCTCCCGTAGCCTTAGGCTGAGGATTTTCTACCCTTAGGTTAGGGCACCCCTAGGCTTTGGCTAAGGCTAGCGTTCCCCTAGCCTTAGGCTAGGGCACTTTTAGGCTTAGGCTAAGGCTAGGGCTCCCCTAGCCTTAGGCTAGTGCACCCCAAGGCTTAGCCTAAGTCTAGGGCTCCCCTAGCCTTAGGCAAGGGCACCCCTAGGCTTAGGCTAAGGCTAGGGCTCCCCTAGCCTTAGCTTAGGGCTCCCTAGCCTTAGGCTAGGGCACCCCAAGGGTTAGGCTAAGGCTAGGGCTCCCCGAGCCTTAGGCTAGGGCTCCCCTAGGTTTAGGCTAAGGCTAGGGCTTCCCGAGCCTTAGGCTAGGGCTCCCCTAGCCTTAGGCTAGTGCACCCCTAGGCTTAGGCTAAAGCTAGGGCTCCCGGAGCCTTAGGCTAGGGCTCCCCGAACCTTAGGCTATGGATCCCCTAGCCTTAGGCTAATGTTCCCCTAACCTTAGGCTAGGGCACCCCTAGGCTTAGGCTAAGGCTAGGGCTCCCCTTGCCTCAGGCTAGGGCACCCCTAGGCTTAGGCTAAGGCTAGGGCTCCCTTAGCCTTAGGCTAGGGCTCCCCTAGCGTTAGGCTAGGGCACACCTAGGCTTAGGCTAAGGGTAGGGCTCCCCTAGACTTAGCCTAGGGCTCCCCTAGACTTAGGCTAGGGCACCCCTAGGCTTAGCCTAAGGCTATGGCACCCCTAGACTTAGTTTAGGGCTCCCCTAGCCTTAGGCTAGGGCACCCCTAGGCTTATGCTAAGGCTAGGGTACCCCTAGCTTTAGGTTAGGGCTCCCCTAGCCTTGGGCTAGGGCACCCCTAGGCTTAGGCTAAGGATAGGGCTCCCCTAGCCTTAGGTTAGGGCACCCCTAGGCTTAGGCTAAGGCGAGCGCTCCCCTAGCCTTATGCTAGGGCACCTATAGGCTTAGGCTAAGCCCAGGGTTCCCCTAGCCTTAGGCTATGGCACCCCTAGGCTTAGGCTAAGTCTAGGGCTCCCCTAGCCTTAGGCTAGCGCCCCCGTAGGCTTAGGCTAAGGCTAGGGCTCCCCTAGCCTTATGCTAGGGCACCTATAGGCTTAGGCTAAGCCCAGGGATCCCCTAGCCTTAGGCTATGGCACCCCTAGGCTTAGGCTAAGTCTAGGGCTCCCCTAGCCTTAGGCTAGCGCCCCCGTAGGCTTAGCCTAAGGCTAGGGCTCCCCTAGCCTTAGCCTAGGGCTCCCCTAGGCTAAGGCTAGGGCTCCCCTAGCCTTAGGGTAGGGCTCCCCTGGACTTAGGCTAGGGCACCCCTAGGCTTATCCTAAGGCTAGGGCACCCCTAGACTTAGTTTAGGGCTCCCCTAGCCTTAGGCTAGGGCACCCCTAGGTTTATGCTAAGGCTAGGGTACCCCTAGCCTTAGGTTAGGGCTCCCCTAGCCTTAGGTTAGGGCACCCCTAGGCTTAGGCTAAGGCTAGCGCTCCCCTAGCCTTATGCTAGGGCACCTATAGGCTTAGGCTAAGCCCAGGGTTCCCCTAGCCTTAGGCTATGGCACCCCTAGGCTTAGGCTAAGTCTAGGGCTCCCCTAGCCTTAGGCTAGCGCCCCGGTAGGCTTAGGCTAAGGCTAGGGCTCCCCTAGCCTTAGCCTAGGGCTCCCCTAGCCTAAGGCTAGGGCTCCCCTAGCCTTAGGCTAGGGCTCCCCTAGCCTTAGGCTAGGGCTCCCCTAGGCTTAGGCTAAGGCTAGGGCTCCCTAGCCTTAGGTTAGGCCTCCCCTAGCCTTAGGCTAGGGCACCCCTAGGCTTAGGCTAAGGCTAGGGCTCCCCTAGCCTTAGGCTAGGGCACCCCTAGGCTTAGGCTAAGGCTAGGGCTCCCCTCGCCTTAGGCTAGGGCACTCCTAGGCTTAGGCTAGCGCTCCCCTAGCGTTAGGTAAGGGCACACCTAGGCTTAGGCTAGGGCTCCCCGAGCTTAGGCTAGGGCTCCCCGAACCATAGGCTATGGCTCCCCTAACCTTAG